>NW_013674192.1:6836-14484 GCF_000517525.1 Limulus polyphemus | reverse complement strand
AAGAACTGGCGGTGGGTGCTGTTGACTTGATTCACAATTATGGATAGCTACGCACAGATACCCCTGTGTGTAGCCTTTTGGGCAAAAATATTTAATTTTAAGTTATGGGTAGGAAGATTTATAACTGTAAAGTAGGTAAGTACAACTGCATGTGTGTAAAAAAAAATGTTTAACAATATTTATTATTCTAAATTCTCGTCTTAAATAATTATTAACTTATATACATATGTATTTTCCAATAATATTCTTTCACTCTCTGACCCTACAGAGAACATGGAAATTCGGCCGTATGTGTCCGTATTTGGGTGCTTTCTGATCCATTTCGGACTTGGTAGTTTTGTTACTTTCGGCAACATGAGTCCGTATTTGACATCGTACCTGAAAAACCGAGTTGACGGAACAGTAACAACGAAAAAGTCAGCTGGGTTCTGTACACGTTTCACCTTGGTTTATCTTTCATACATTTTGGAGGTTGGTTAGGTCTTCAGATTGGACGACGTAAAGCCATGATCTTTGGCTCGTGCTGCTTCGTGTAAGAATCCCATAACTCCCTTGATTTTAAAGTAAGAACATAGAGGTTAACTCTCTTTTGCTCTTGTTATTTAACGTAGAACATTAATCAGAATATATTCTGTGGAAAAATTATTAAGTGTAAAACTGAAAGATTTACTAATTACTTAATTGGTTTTGTTTTGTTCTGATTGGTCGCATTGTATATTTTCTCTAATTAAGATATTCATATATTTTCCACCGACTGACTTGCACATACAATGGAGTAAGGTACTTAACTGTGTATTATCTTTAACCAAGCATCAAAAACACACACGCACACAAAGGGTCTTTTGTTGTTTTACGTAGCTACATTTTCGTTTGTTTGTTTGTTGTTGTTGTTTTAACATTGCTGTAACGCCAAACCTAAGAATTCTTACGAAAATGTTAGGGTTAGAATATGATTTTAATAGTTGTATTTAATTGAAATTTCAACGTCAGAGGGGCCATCGTTGCGACACACTGGAGCATAAAGACAGGCCTAACAGCTACGATTTTCACGTATGGTGCATTTCATGTTTTTGGACTAGTGTCTACTTATGGTCTACCTATAGTCACAGCTATGGAGGTATGAGCGTATTCAGTTTATGTACAGCAACATGTAAATATTTTAATTTCGAAATGAAAAGCTGTGTATGGTTTACATATTTATTTAAAAATCACAAGGGACTTCACATATGCATGTTTTTACTTCTTGTAAGATCGTCTAAATATTTTTAAACATCAACTTTTTTTTAGGATTTTTTGGTTAAAATATTAGTAGTAGTATTATTACCCAAACTTAACTCAATGCTGTATGAAAAAAAATTTAGAAAGCTCGTCATCCTTAACACGTTCTAATTTGGTTGTCGTGGCTACAAAGACGTAGGCTTATAATTCATATAGACTAAAACGAATACTTTTAGCAGCATTTGCTTTTTGTTCTCTTTTGATGAAAAAAATATACAGTTTTGATGGGGTTTTTTATTCAGTGGTTTCCAGAGAAGAAAAGCCTAGTAACAGGAATGGTTACATCGGGATTTGCTGCTTGCCCTGTTTTAATGAACAGTGTACAGACGTTTTTCCTTAACCCTAACAACCTGGATCCTGCATTGGATGGGTAAATAGGTGTTCCAGTTAATACAATTTGTTACATTTTATGTTATGTCCTTTATTCATCACTAGTGAAAAGGGAGCAAGTTGTTGTTGAAATTGCATCATTATATTGTTATAAAATAAAACATTTTTAATATTATAATATACTGATTTGCTAGAGGGAGCTGCTATTCATGGAGATGATGTTAGTTTTTTGTTTGTTTGTTTTAATTTCGCGCAAAGCTACACGAGGGATATTTGCGCTAGCCGTACCTAATTTAGAAGTGTAAGACTAGATGGAAGGCAACTAGTCATCACCACTCACCGCTAACTCTTGGGCCACTCTTTTACCAACGAATAGTGGGATTGACCGTCACATAATAACGCCCCCATGGCTGAAAGAGCGAGCATGTTTGGTGGGATGGGAATTCGAACCCGCAACCCACAGATTGCGAGTGGAGCACCCTAACCACCTGGCCATGCCGGGCCTTTTGAATTGTTATAACAGAAATGTTAGGGACATTTTAGCGTATTATTAGTATATATGCACACAATATATCGTAACCTATACTTTGAATGGTCGGTTTTTCGCTTGGGAATTCCATAGAGTAGTTTTTCGGCGCGTGTATTATTTGACATCCTTGTCGATCCCTACTATTAGGTACTACGCACTTAAAATATGTTATTCTGATCGAAATATTTGTATGTTTTGTTCTGATTGGTCGCATTGTATATTTTCAACAATTAAGATATTCATATATTTTTCCACCGACTGATTTGCACATTTTAATATTCTGTATTCAAAATATTTATATATGTGTTTCAGATACTTCTATGATCCTGGTATTTTAGACGCAGTCCCTTCAGTACTTCTCGTGACGGCGGGAGTACACGGCTGTTTTTTATTTGTAGGTTTGTTACTTTACAGTGAACCGAAGTCTCGAAGAGTTGAGGTAAGTAACAGTCAGTGGGTAGGACAAATATATATACAATAACTTCTCGTTCGTGTTTTTTTTTTCATTCGGTGTCTAGAACCACATAGTTCTCTTCAATTCTGTTTTACAAATTCACCAGTAAGTCATGAACTGAAATAAACTTTAAATATCAGCTGTTGCTGCTAATATTGAAAAACTTGTTCAGGAGCGTTTACTTTAGATATCAGTTGTTGCTGCTAATATTGAAAACCTTGTTCAGGAGCGTTTACTTTAGATATCAGTTGTTGATTCTAATAATTAAAATTTTGTTCAGGAGAGTTTACTTTAAATATCAATTATTTGTGCTAACAATTAAAACTTTGTTCAGGACAGTTTATTTTAGATATCAGTTGTTGATGTTAATAACTTCATTTTACGGATTTTACAGATAATTAGTTGTTTGTACTAACAGTGAAAAACCTTGTTCTGGAAAGTTTACTTTAGCTAGCTGTTGTTTATAAGTTTATTGTCTACGTTGTTACAGGTGTTTGTATGCCTACTGGGTCTTCTTTCAATAAATAATCGCCCGAACTAACAGATCTATTTTCAATCGACCAAAGTTTGGTAAAATTAATCTTTATAATCGTAGAACTCGGATGAACCTGATGCTATCGATCTCAAAACAACCAAACCAAACTGTCAAGAAAGTTTCATTGTTTCTAAGTTGGACCAGGAAGGAGTAGAGCACACGAATACTGTGGATACCAAGGAACTGGCCAATGAGAACACACCAAGAACCGAAGTGTTTGAGTCTAAAGATCTTGCAGTAACACCGCGAGAAGTCCTCCCCCCTGGTTTTTTACTTGCAGGCACCCTTTTCTTTCTTGAATATTTAAAAATTTATCTTAAAAAATGTTCCACATTTGATCAGTGTCTCCAAATAAATCAACTACACAATTCACAACAGATAATTATTGTTGCATCCCTACAAAATTTGCTTTTATTAAATATGTAACCAAAATATCATTATTTCTGATCTCCATATGCAGCAAAACATCTTACCTATTGGACTCAGGAGATCCCAACCATGGGTGTTGGCACCCCCCGGGGTGCGAAATAAGGGTACAGGGGGGTGTCGGAAGAGGCCTATACAAGGTCTGTTTTCCCCCAAATGTCACCAATTGGAAATGTCTAATGCACACTTTTTAGGGCAGGGTACGAGGGTCACCCAAGGTTGGGAACCACTGTACTAGAACAATGATCACCTGCTTTCATCTGATTATCACATGGAATCACTTATGGACGTTATTTCAAGTTTTAAATTACAAATTAATTGTCAGTCACCTTCAGACAGAAATTGTTCCCTAAGTCCATAATTCGGGCCAAGATAAAGCTCACTGGGAATCAGACCCATCAGCCCTTGCGATAATCCATCACTGGCCTTCTACATCAATTTACTTTATCATTACATTATAGTAAATGAGATGTCACGTTCATTAAGCATACCTTGAAGAATGTGTTCACAAATGTTAATGAATGAAAAGAACAGACTGCCGTTACTACTAGTAGATAGAACTCTTTGGTCTTGGATTAGGAGCCTAAAACAATAGGTTCGTCAGTAGCACTTGGAAAATATAACTAGGTTATCACCCCATTGGTTCAGTCATCACTGGCCCACCGGGATTTTGCTCGGTGTCTAGGCGGCCCAATACGTCCCCTTAATAGAAGATCAAAAAAAATTGGTCTAACAGGAAATTAGATCATCAGAAAATATTGGGAAGTTTAAAGAACGATAAGGCTACTGGGCCAGATAATATTTCCCCAAAAGGAGTTGAAAGTATTTAAGGATTGGATATGTGAGCCACTTGCTACTATTTTTTGTAAGTCCTTGAATAATGGGTAGGTACCAGAGGATTGGCTAATGTTACTCCTCTTTTGAAGGGAGGTGATAAACATTGTCCAGATAATTATAGGCCAGTTAGTCCTACATCAGTTGTGGGAAAAGTTTTGGAAAGTCTGAGAAAAGATGCCTTGGAAACTTATTTAATAAAGTTTAGAATTGTTTTGGATTGTCATCGTGGTTTCACTAAGGGAAAATCTTGTCTTTCAAATCTTTTGACATTCCTTGAAAAAGTTACAGCGAATGTAGATGAGGGTAAGGGTGTAGATTTGGTGTATCTGGATTTCCAGAAAGCATTTGACATAAAAGACTTGTAAAAACATATCTGTAGGTGTGGAGGATAAGTTAGCTAATTGGATAGAAGTGTGGCTCAATGGAAGATAGCAGAGGGTTGTAAACAGTGTTATGAAAGAAAGGGGTCCTGAGACAGTGGCAGAGCATTGTACATGTCACTGGTTAGGCCACATTTGGAGTATTGTGTTTCGTCTTCGGCTTCTTAACTTAGGAAGAACATTGAATTGTTGAAAAGGGTTCAAAGGAGGGTTTCCCCTAGTCCAACTATCCTCACCATTAAATATGAAAAAGATGATGCATCAACACTATCAATTCACTTAATCTCAAACACCTTAATCAAATCCTCACTAACTCTTCTTTTTTAACCTCTCATCGTATGACAACCCCTCCATCCCAGGCACTATTTTAGTCAAAAATATAAATTTTGGCAGGGTAGGAGTGATCTTCAATTAAGACAGTTTTATTTTTCTAACAGGGTGGTTGTACTTTAGAATGGGTTGCTTTCAAATGTTGTAGAGGCAAGAAATTTAAGTAGACTTTAAGAGAAAGCTTGGTAACTATGTTAATGATAAGGACTAGCTTTGAGGATTTTTTCATAGTTTTAATTTATGTAAAGGAATGGACAACCTAGATGGACCAATAGGTCCCTTGTTGCCCCTAAACATTATATTATAAAATATATATTCTAAAGAAATAGAGTAATTCGCATGTTCATTTTTATTAAACATTTACAATAACAAATTGCGAATCAATAAACAGCAAATAAATTAAAGAAAAATTACAAAACTTACTGTTACTGGCTCTCTAGTAACGCGATTTACACAAAAATGTTTAAATCAAAATACTATAATTATTCCAAGTAATATCACTAATTACTCAGGGGTACATATAGACCCTAAATATGTAAGTTGTCTAAGATATTTAAAGAAATTCTTTTGTCTAGACATTTGGTCAATCATTCATTGACGACGACAAGTTTCTAGCCACTGTTGGATCTGTGTCATCCGTGTTTCACGCACTAAGTAGAATCTTGACAGGCCTAATTCAACAAAAAATTTCTTACAAGGTGAGTTTATGTTTATAATAGTTTAGAGGATATCCAGAATATTTATTTGAGGAAATATTTTTTAATCTGTGAAAATAAATAATATTTCCATTATTGTAGAAAAAATATAATAGCTCCCATTTTAGGCCTCACTTCTAATGTGTCAAAGTGCAAACCTACGCAATGGGCTATCTGTGCTCCCCTCACTGCAGGTATCCACACATGAGTTTGATAATGATAAGCCTTAATTTCAACTGAGTCACTGAAGACATTCTAATGTGATTGGTATTTGAATTTTTGTTTCAGTCTACTTCATTACTGTAGCACACGAAATAGTACATTTCAAGAGCAATGGCGTAGAAGAAGTAATTTATAGAAATAAACGTTAATATGTCTGTCTGTGTATCTGTTCCTTATACGTTTCCACATTTCTTGATAAATCAGCACCAAACTTGATACAGGTTGACATGAGGAAGGTCATGGGGGGGGGGGGCTGGACCTCTCTAATTGAATATCTAATTTAGGAAAAAACTACGAATGTTGCATATCCCTCAGCATTAGAATGAACTATGTAACCACTATTGAGAGATGTCCTGAAAATCGTATGTCTTTCTCTTCAGTATTGATACCTTTATGTATTTTTATTGCACTTTTAATGTTTATTATGTTAAGAAACAAAAATAGAAACCCAATTTCTTATCCTTTGTTGCAAGCGAGTACTCTAGGTAATGAAAAGTAAAGCTAAATATTTTGTATTCTTTGTGAATGTAATTGGTCGTGTTTCACAGACATATAAATAACTACATTTTAATGTACAATGTTTCTTATTTTGCAGTCAACTGTATTAATTTTGTTTGGAATGAAGACCGTGTTACTATTCACGCTGATCGCGACATCTACCGGAGGGAAAGTGATGTTTCTAATATGGGTTTGTGGTTTGTACGTCGCCTTTCCAATCTGTTTTGTTTGTATCCCTGCAGTTGTTTCTGAAGTGTTTGGAACAAAATACACCGTCGTCATCTTTGGAATGATTCTCTTTATAGCGGTAAGACCATGGGAGCTAAAATAACAGAATAACTTCTTAACTAAGCCTAAAACACTACGGAACATTTAAATAAGTTAGATGTCTTTGTAATTAAAAAAAAATCTAAAGATAATTTTTCGCTATTTGTAGTAATGAAAAAGTTTATCTTGCATTCCATTACAAACTGTCTTGAAAGTGATTTTTCAAAGAGCATTCTGTTATAGAAATAAGAAGTATATTATAATTAATTTGTTAACATTCTCACCATAAAAGATGGCGTCCTTTCCTTTTCAATATATAAACAAATTATATTTGACCACGTAAATCATGAATATTTAATGGAAACGCTAGGATTCTAGAGCTTTTATTCCTACTAATTTCGTATCATTTTTTCCCTCAACCTAGGGTGTCTCGAGTATCGTGTGGCCTGTTATCTTTACTACATTAATTCCAATATTTGGATGGTTTGGAATGTTCTGTATAATTGCAGCTTTCACTTTTGTAGGTAGGTAATATTATTTTGATATAAATTATAACTTATCGATACCTGATGAAATGTCAACTTGTCTTCATTATTGAAGTTTTACTATCAGTGGTGAGAAAATTAATCAGAACGAACCATATACGTGTTATATTCTAAACCAAGCTTACACTTGTTGTATTATATAGCACGTGTAAGTTTTATACGTGTTGTACTCTGTCATAACGAAGCTTATATGGGTTTCATCATAAAAAAAAACTTACACGTTCTGTACTCTAAACAAAGCTTACACGTTCTGTACTCTAAACAAAGCTTACACGTTCTGTACTCTAAACAAAGCTTACACGTTCTGTACTCTAAACAAAGC
>NW_013674192.1:4086-6211 GCF_000517525.1 Limulus polyphemus | reverse complement strand
AAATGATTTTGTACTTGAGGTCGTTTAATGATTTAATGTTGTTTTCCCTCACGTGTGTCTATATATAAAATAAGCATTGGTAGAATTGCCACAGTTCTCAACTTGATGTCATAACGGATAATGTGTGTGGTAATAGCACCCAAATACGTTGGGGATATCCCATATATCAGACAATATCCAATCGCTGGTGATCAACTAGCCAGCAAACATGGAAATTAATTTAATATGGTACAGGATTTAATACCTGTTTCAGAAATGAGTTTTCATAAAGCAACAACTTCAGGTTTGACATGTTTGAAGATAAACTGGCCCCCATTGGAATACCCACTGTTTGTTTATATTCTTGTTTGTTGAAAGTAACATAACTATTGTAAACACAAAAATGTAGTATGGTTTTACATTAGAAGATTATCACGATTATTTGATAACAGTATTTTTATGTTTTCAAATAAGATATCTAGAATATAACTGAGTAATATAACCAGATTTAGTATTGTATTTAAATAATTGGTAACGAATCTGAGCTTAATGGGATTCTTATGCAATATTTTGAATGGTATATAAAAATGGTAAGTTAGAACCAGAATAATCAGTAAGTATATTCCATTTTTGTAGTATCAAATTCATCAATTAATATTTGTGTGTATAATTTTTAGCACACAAACCAAAATTACAGCCAGCTTTATTGGAGTTATCTATTTATTTACATATATATCCTCCTCTTTTCGTTTCCCCAGGTATCCTTGTAACCATGTTGTTTCCAGAAACTAACCACCAACAACTGAAAACTTCTAAAATACAAAAAGAACAAGAAGATCGTAACTATGGAAGTATTTCTCATGGTGAAAATTAAACATTAAATCTAAAATATATATAAATAAATATGTCTTCCCGGCTATCCGTATTTTACAACTCCAACCCTAATATTTTTATTTTTTGTTTTCTCTAACGTTAATTCCCAAAAATCGTCCTGCTTCAAACAAAATATCCGCGTACTATCGGGAGTTGTTTCTTTTTGTTAAACCATGTTAAACTTGACTACATTAGAAGAGATAGAGACGTTGTGTTGGTTTACTTAATTGTTGGAGATAGTCTTCTGTGTGATATCTTTTGTATATACTACTATACCTAACTAGAGTCAAGACACGACTCGTCATATTGCTACACGTATACTACACCAGACGACTCGTCCTAACGGTAATATACGGTGACGTCTGCACTCTAGTTGGTAGTATACATATAAGTTGGTGTATTTAAATATACAGTTCCAACATAATTGTTTAACTTTTAACATATTTATACACACACACAAACACACAGAATCAACCCTATTCGTGTATCATGACTTTTATAGTCTTTCCTCTTATTGTGTAAAAAAAGTCACTATAAACATGTAAATCTGGTCATTATTCACTGTACACATGTAAATCTGGTCATTATTGACTGTACACAAGTAAATCTGGTCATTATTTACTGTACACATGTGAATCGGGTCTCTATGTACTGTACATGTGAATCGGGTCTCTATGTACTGTACACATGTGAATCAGGTCTCTGTGTACTGTACACATGTGAATCGGGTCTCTGTGTACTCAAAACATGTGAATCAGGTCTCTATTTACTCTAAACATGTGAATCAGGTCTCTATTTACTGTAAACATGTGAATCAGGTCTCTGTGTACTGTACACATGTGAATCGGGTCTCTATGTACTGTACATGTGAATAGGGTCTCTATTTACTCTAAACATGTGAATCGGGTCTCTATGTACTGTCCACATGTGAATCGGGTCTCTAGGTACTGTACACGTGAATCGGGTCTCTATGTACTGTACACATGTGAATCGGGTCTCTATGTACTGTACACATGTGAATCGAATCTCTGTATACTTTACACATGTGAATCGGTTCTCTGTGTACTGTACACATGTGAATCAGGTCTCTATGTGCTGTAAACATGTGAATCAGGTCTCTGTGTACTGTACACATGTGAATCAGGCCTCTGTGTACTGCACAAGTGTGAATCAGGTCTCTATGTGCTGTAAACATGTGAATCAGGTCTCTATGTACTGTACACATGTGAATCAGGTCTCCATTTACTCTAAACATGTGAATCAGGTCTTTATG
>NW_013674192.1:0-3300 GCF_000517525.1 Limulus polyphemus | reverse complement strand
CGTCGTCCAGGCAACCCGTGGATTAATATGTAGATCAAACCCAACAGAATCATCCAGATAGAGTCCTCCCATCTTATTTTCATGAGCAGTTTTGTCATATTCCTCAATATTCAAAGCATATTCTTTAAGCTTTATCGTTACCGCTTATACGAAACAATGGACTGCCTGACGTCCAAAATGGCGCATGCCAATATAGCACCTCATAAATCACGTGATCAGGAAAGGTGCTAATTTAAGTATATATATATATAACGAGACAGAAACTATGGACGGGTAATAAAATTAATAATTATTGAAACAATACCTAAAGAAGGTGATAAAATTCATGTTAATCTGCGTGCTCATTTAGATCAACGAATTTAAATAACTAGTATCAGCGCCCTCTATATCATTATAATCGGAGATGGAATATAACGACTTAATTATTCGGCTTACCATTATACGTACCACTTAAAAATAATAAGAATAATAAGCTAATCATGCCACGTGGTGTGTAACATAGCACGAGCGGTCTAGCTGTAGTAACGTATTTTTAACAGAACAAAAAAAAGTTTTATTTTTTACTCTAACAATTTTAAAGAGTGTAATGTTAATCGTCCCTAATATTATTGTTTTAAGCTTAGATAAACTTTCAACAATAAAGTTCTACATTAATAAGAAAATACTCTATTACAAATCCTTCAAAATCTAAGTAACTGTGAAAATGTTAATTATTTTTAGTAAATGTTACTATTAGGAGAATGAAATGTATAAGTTTTGATGTGGGTTTATCGGGTATTGAACACGGGTTGTTGACCCTACGGACTAAAGCAGGCACAGTTGTGTTTTGGATTCCAAAATAATGTAAAAATAAAAACACAAAATTAAGAATTTCTATCCTGCCATTTCTTATTTTTCTCCACCACTTCAAATGAGAATTTTCACAACTACATCTTGCGACAGCGCCTAGAAATTGAAAACACATTTGATTCGTGCAGTTCCATTTTACAAGGGTTAAAGATAAAAACAACAACAATATTAAATGTCTATAATAGGGATCTCTGTAGCTAGATTGGGTACATTTTAGTAAAGAATTGGTCTTATTTGTTTTTGCTTAAATCCGGGGTTCGATTCCCCGCGGTGGACACAGCAGATAGTTCACTGTGTCTTTGCTTTAAAACAAATATTTGTTTTTACTTTGCCAAATATATATATATATCTCTAAAGTTTTTGTCACTGACGCAGAAACTGACTGTCCTGAGTTTTGTAACATATTGTTACGTCTCTGGTCGTTTGTTAATTTCCGTATAATTTCTTTCGGATGAAACTTTAGCGATACAAGTCCTTTCTTAAAGAAAACTAGTTTATTCTATCTCAATACAACTTTGCAATAATTAACTTAATTAACTTAATTTTCACAGTCACTTTCACACGCTATAATTCAGAACGATTCACGCACTTTTCTTATGATCACTACCGCGCTTGACTCAATTATCTGTCTATATCTTCAATCTCTCTGTCTGCTATTCCAGTCCTGATTAATTGTCTCGCTTTATCTGGCGCGCTTATACACAGGAATAGAGGGCGTCTAGCAAATACTGGATTATTCGTGATGTTCCCCGATCCTTCTAGAAACGCAGCACATGTTTCCAGCGTCACGTGACTTCCGCTGTCGTAACAATATTCATTATGTTGCAGTACATATTTGTTACAATGAAGCCTCAAGTTGATTACTATGTTACTTGTGACGTACATACGTTGTAACCCCTTCCCCTGCTTTCAACACATATTCTCTCTTGAAATCTATTGTAATAAGGATTATCAGGGGAGACATATTGCATTCGGTTTCGAATGTTGGTCTTCTTGGAACACTGATTGGAGTTTTGTGTACTTCCTGGAATTGTGTTTAGGTACAGTAAGAGTGAAAACGCGCAGGTACTAGATAGGTGACGACCCCGCCAATAAATTAAAATTAGCCCTCTCAGAACTATACGAACGGATTTCACCAACAATACAACACACCTAACATTTTTAAAATAATTTTTATAACTATTCCAAAGCTTAAAACAATCACTCCTTTATAACATTCTGTCTCTAAGTCTGTTGTTGTCCTTATTTGAAGGTCAAGTTCATGCCTGATATTAAGGATAGGGGTAAAAATCCCCCGCGGGACAAACAGCGACACAGCTTTTATAGTGACTTTGTTTGGAATCTCAAGAGTGATAGAAGAATTCCTTTGTTTTTACCCATATTTTCAGTGTTAAACTCTTGACTGGAGAATCAAACAAATATATATAAGTAGGTAGCCCATGATCAGAGTTACACTTGAAGGAAACAAACTTTCGTGAAAATCTTAATTGAAACTAAATTTTAAAGAAATGTTTAAGGCTTTGAAATGTTTAATTGTTTGTAATTCAGCACAAAGTACACATATTGTGTTTGTCTGTATTGTTACGACAGCGGGAGTCACGTGACGAGTATTCTAGAAGATTCGCTAGTGTGTTACGACAGCGGAAGTCAAGTGACGCTGTTAGCACGTGTTGAGAGCCTAGAAGATTCTAGAATCGTGTATAAGTGCGCTAGACAGAGACGAAGCAAAGGCAGAGAGAAAGAGAGAGAGGGGGGGGGGACCAAGGACAGCGGTTACGGTCGGCGGAAACCGAGGACAGCAGATACAGAGATCAGAACAATAGTTTCTGACAGGAGGAGACGGACAATTAAGTCAAGCGCGGTAGAAAGTGAATGAATTGTTGTGAACTATAGTGTGTGTAACTGTGAAAATTAAGTGTATTACAAAGTTGTATTGAGGAAGAATAAACAAGTTTTATTGAAGAAATGACTTGTATCCTAGAAGAATAAACAAACAAACATACAGAGACGTAACAAATGTATGTTTTAGAGAAACGCCGTATTGGACTATCTGCTCTGTCTACCTCAGGGAATCGAACCCCGAACACCAGCATATACACGGTATATGTACACCAGCATTTATACAAACATATGTACACCAGTATATACAACAAACATATGTACAACAAACATATGTACACCAGCATATACACGGTATATGTACACCAGCATTTATACAAACATATGTACACCAGTATATACAACAAACATATGTACACCAGCATATACAACAAACATATGTACACCAGCATATATACAAACATATGTACACCAGCATATACAACAAACATATGTACACCAGCATATATACAAACATATGTACACCAGCATATACACGGTATATGTACACCAGCATTTATACAAACATATGTACACCAGCATTTATACAAACATATGTACACCAGCATTTAT
>NW_013674191.1:22956-27898 GCF_000517525.1 Limulus polyphemus | reverse complement strand
TGTGTGTGTATGCAGTATTTCTAGTTAAAATGGCTCAAGATTCAATCTCATAGCATTAAATTTTTAAAAACTTTCTGGGGAGGCATCCCCCCCCCAGAAATGGCAATGTGACAATAGCCTGACTTCTCCAAAATTGCTGCCTATGACAATGAGTGTAGTTGCATAAACTTTATCCGACACAGATTTGGTTGCAGCTGGCATTAAACAGATGCAACGAAGAAATGCACAAATGTATTGTAAGTGTTGTACTGAACGTTGTTAGCCAGTTATTAAAGCACAGATAATTTAATATTAATACTATATATGCAGTTATGTGTGGATACGTTTGTTATTGTACTTATTTTTAGGAAGATGTCAAGATTTTAGTGACGTAAAAGGAACAGCACAACGTAAAGATTAGTTAAAGTTGGTCAGTCACACTGAAACTGATAGAGGTCAGTAAGTTGACTGGAGTGATTGAATGTCTAATCCATCATGAAGATCATCTGACAGTTCTTTAGAAACGTGAATATGACTCTTGTTACCTCCACGTAAAACAGTCCTGATAAATATTGGAAACTTAATATATGAATAGATGGAATTTTTAAAAATTACAGTTTCAGTAAGTAGCTAGAACATTATTGCTGACAGACTGGCAAAGAAAGAACATTTTTACAGAAATCGTCCATTCCCGACACGAGCTACTTCCCTCCCAAATTGGGTTGAAAAGTGACACTAAACACGTGTAGAATGTTTACGTTAGACAGGCAACGCCCCCTGTTCGTATTCCACAAGTATATGTGTGTGTGTGTTTTTAACGAACTTTTGAGAGATGACCAAAAGCTACGTACTTGATCTGGTTTTATTAAAAACAAAACAGTGTACTTTACTACAATCGTGCCATTTTTAAACCGATGAGAAATTATTGCTCAGAGTTAAGTTATTTCAAGTTTATCTATATGCCTAAAAATGTTTCTTGGCATAAATATCTTTATTAAATACCACTATAAACGTCCAGTTCTGTTATGTACCACCTCCCCCCCCCCACCCCCACACGGTAAGATCGAAGGCTTGTAACGTTAATAAGCGGGGTTCGATTTTGGCAGTAGGCACGGCGTAGAACAAAGTAATAGAAACTAGAAAAGTATTCAAAATTCAACAGACGATATACTTCTTTGTTTTAAGGTATTCAAAATTCAACAGAAGATTTACTTCTTTGTTTTAAGGTATTCAAAATTCAACAGACGATTTACTTCTTTGTTTTAAGGTATTCAAAATTCAACATAGGATTTACTTCTTTGTTTTAAGGTATTCAAAATTCAACAGACGATTTACTTCTTTGTTTTAAGGTATTCAAAATTCAACAGAGATTTACTTCTTTGTTTTAAGGTATTCAAAATTCAACAGATGATTTACTTCTTTGTTTTAAGGTATTCAAAATCCAACAGAAGATTTACTTCTTTGTTCTAAGGTATTCAAAATTCAACAGAAGATTTACTTCTTTGGTTTAAGGTGTTCAGAATTCAACAGAAGATTTACTTCTTTGTTTTAAGGTATTCAAAATTCAACAGAAGATTTACTTCTTTGTTTTAAGGTGTTCAGAATTCAACAGAAGATTTACTTCTTTGTTTTAAGGTGTTCAGAATTCAACAGAAGATTTACTTCTTTGTTTTAAGGTGTTCAGAATTCAACAGAAGATTTACTTCTTTGTTCTAAGGTATTCAAAATTCAACAGAAGATTTACATAGCGCAAAACCTACAAAGGCTAAACTATGCCCTCCACAGAGATCGAACCTCGAGGTTTAGCACTATAAGTTTTCTGGGCCACTGTGGAGTTGTTGATTTTGTTTTAGTTTATTTTGGCGGTTTCTGTCTCAGAACGAAGGAGTTGCAATCAATGTAAGTGGTTCAACAATACTGTAATAACTACTGGTGGTTTTTAAACAAGCTTAAAATACTGTAACAACTACTGGTGGTTTTTAAACAAGCTTGAAATACTGTAATAACTACTGGTGGTTTTTAAACAAGCTTAAAATACTGTAATAACTACTGGTGGTTTTTAAACAAGCTTAAAATACTGTAATAACTACTGGCGGTGATGACACAAGCGAGATACAATGATATTGTTAGTATAACACCTTACAATAAACCGTTAAACCTATTTATTGGCACTCTGACACCTACTGTTATTATAAAACCTTACAATAAACCGTTAAACCTATTTATTGGTACTCTGACACCTACTGTTATTACCAATAAATAGGTTTAACGGTTTAATACTCTAATACCTACTGTTTTTATAACTCACTACTATAAACCGTTAAACCTACTTACTAGTACAATGATATCGTTAGTATAACACCTTACAATAAACCGAGTTAAAGATCGGTGTGTAAAACAAAGGAAACAGGAAACGTGTTAGAAATGTCAAATTGAGCTAATATAACTTGCAATATGAGCACTGAAGAAATAAGATCCGTTTTCAAGAAACTGTATTGTTTTTCAACATTAAGGGTAGTAAACTATGTTAATAAAATGCATTGAAACTTAAACACTTTTGTTGTTAAAAAAATCGTCACCATTTTGGGTAGTAAACTACGTTAATAAAAAAAAACATTGAAACTTAAATATTTGTGTTGTTAGAAAAATCGTCACCATTTTGGGTAGTAAACTACGTTAATAAAAAAACATTGAAACTTAAAGATTTGTGTTCTTAGAACAATCGTCACCATTTTGGGTAGTAAACTACGTTAATAAAAAAACAACATTGAAACTTAAATATTTGTGTTGTTAGAAAAATCGTCACCATTTTGAGTATCGTGTTTCTTACGAATAACGCAGAAGAGTATTACTTTTAATGTGACTGTAACGTAAACAATAGAAAGATCGATAGCACTTATCAGAATCTGTACAAAAACAGGGATTTCATAAGTAACCATAAAGGTGTGAGGGTATCATGTCAACTCTAATCTAATCTGAAAAATGTTGGTGTCGTTTAGAAGTGCTTGAAACCTGACAATTCTAATATTGTTTTTTGTTTTCAGTAAACAAGATTATTTGCACCAGGACACAAAAGACTCGAAGTTTACCAACGTATTTAAAAGTTGAGTAAAAAAAGAATTTTTTCGGGCAATTCTATGAAATCTACCAGAATCCTATCATTGATTACAGTTCTTTCCAAGATATTCATCAGAACTTCATCACTGCTTCATTAGTGACAGGATATTCCAAGACATCCATCAGAACTTCATCACTGCTTCATTAGTGACAGGATATTCCAAGACATCCATCAGAACTTCATCACTGCTTCATTAGTGACAGGATATTCCAAGACATCCATCAGAATTTCATCACTGTTCCATTAATGACAGGATATTCCAAGACATCCATCAGAATTTCATCACTGTTCCATTAGTGACAGGATATTTCAAGATATTCATCAGAATTTCATCACTGCTCCATTAGTGACAGGATATTCCAAGATATTCATCAGAACTTCATCACTGCTTCATTAGTGACAGGATATTCCAAGACATCCATCAGAACTTCATCACTGCTCCATTAGTGACAGGATATTCCAAGACATCCATCAGAACTTCATCACTGCTTCATTAATGACAGGATATTCCAGGACATGTACCAGAACTTCATTATCTTTGCATTGTTAACATGTTCAGGTTCACTTCCTGTGATGGTGAAACAATGAAGGTAATTGTTAACATGTTCAGGTTCACTTCCTGTGATGGTGAAACTATGAAGGTAATTGTTAACATGTTCAGGTTCACTTCCTGTGATGGTGAAACTATGAAGGTAATTGTTAACATGTTCAGGTTCACTTCCTGTGATGGTGAAACTATGAAGGTAATTGTTAACATGTTCAGGTTCACTTCCTGTGATGGTAAAACAATGAAGGTAATTGTTAACATGTTCAGGTTCACTTCCTGTGATGGTGAAACAATGAAGGTAATTTTTTGTTGTGTCTGATTTCAAGTATCTTACATTCATGATGTTTATAGTTTATTTGATATTAGTTGGAGTACCCGTCCCCTGGAATGAAGTTATGTAAACTAATGATTAATGAAAGGTTACCTTAGAACATGAAAAGTTGCTTCCCTTATACATAATTATAAAAAAAAACGCCCATACAAACTGAAAAACAAAAAACGTGAGGCCACAACTTTGCTTGTATCTCCGCATGGACCCAACAAACCTTCATGACAAATTTGGTGAAGATTCATCAAAAGGGGGGAAGTGATGTTTAAAAAAGGCCCACAAAAACCGCAAAACGCAAAATGTAAAACTGAAAATTTGTTCGTATCTCCCCAGGGACCAAATGAACCTCCATACCAAATTTGGTGCAGAACCATCTATAGGTGCGAAGTAGTGGTAAAAAACGCAAAGAAAAACATAAAAACCGCAAAACGCAAAATGTAAAACTGAACATTTGTTCGTATCTCCCCAGGGACCAAATGAACCTACATACCCAATTTGGTGCAGAACCATCTATAGGTGACGAAGTAGTGGTAAAAAACGCAAAGAAAAACATAAAAACCGCAAAACGCAAAATGTAAAATTGAAAATTTGTTCGTATCTCCCCAGGGACCAAATGATCCTCCATACCAAGTTTGGTGCAGAACCATCTATAGGTAGCGAAGTAGTGGTAAAAAACGCAAAAAAAACACATAAAAACCGCAAAACGCAAAATGTAAAACTGAAAATTTGTTCGTATCTCCCCAGGGACCAAATGAACCTCCATACCAAATTTGGTGCAGAACCATCTATAGGTGGCGAAGTAGTGGTAAAATACGCAAAAAAAACATAAAAACCGCAAAACGCAAAATGTAAAACTGTAAATTTGTTCGTATCTCCCCAGGGACCAAGTGAACCTCCACACCAAATTTGGTGCAGAACCATCTATAGGTGGCGAAGTAGTGGTAAAAAACGCAAAAAAAAACACATAAAA
>NW_013674191.1:12850-22749 GCF_000517525.1 Limulus polyphemus | reverse complement strand
TTCATGTGTTTATCTAATGTTCTTGCTGTTTTTATCCTTCAAACCTTCACGTGTTTATCTAATGTTCTTGCTGTTTCTATCCTTCAAACCTTCATGTGTATATTTAATGTTCTTGCTATTTCTATCCTTCAAACCTTCACGTGTTTATCTAATGTTCTTGCTGTTTCTATCCTTCAAACCTTCATGTGTATATTTAATGTTCTTGCTATTTCTATCCTTCAAACCTTCACGTGTTTATTTAATGTTCTTGCTGTTTTTATCCTTCAAACCTTCATGTGTATATTTAATGTTCTTGCTATTTCTATCCTTCAAACCTTCACGTGTTTATTTAATGTTCTTGCTGTTTTTATCCTTCAAACCTTCACGTGTTTATCTAATGTTCTTGCTGTTTTTATCCTTCAAACCTTCACGTGTTTATCTAATGTTCTTGCTGTTTTTATCCTTCAAACCTTCACGTGTTTATTTAATGTTCTTGCTGTTTTTATCCTTCAAACCTTCATGTGTATATTTAATGTTCTTGCTATTTCTATCCTTCAAACCTTCACGTGTTTATTTAATGTTTTTGCTATTTTTATCCTTCAAACCTTCACGTGTTTATTTAATGTTCTTGCTGTTTTTATCCTTCAAACCTTCACGTGTTTATCTAATGTTCTTGCTATTTCTATCCTTCAAACCTTCACGTGTTTATTTAATGTTCTTGCTGTTTTTATCCTTCAAACCTTCACGTGTTTATTTAATGTTCTTGCTGTTTTTATCCTTCAAACCTTCACGTGTTTATTTGATGTTCTTGCATACTATTTGCATACTAATTTATATTGATGTTGTTGTCGACATGCATGGAGTGGTTATTGAGTAAATGCCCGAGTAGTAACAGAAAAGGTAGAGTATGATCAGACAAACATGTAATAGTTGTTATTCTGGTTTGTATAAGTTGTTTTGAGCATTTGTTCGTCAAAATACATTTGTTTTGTATAAAAGGATTTGCTTTTGGTATAATCATTTTCGAAACAGATCAACGCTTTGTTCAGATAATTTCCCTATACTTGGTGTAGAGTCATGCCTCGTCACGTGCCAGAAGTTATATAGTGTCAAATTGTTCGACTGTCAAGACATGAAGGTCGAAAGTAATCTTGAAGCACCTTAAAACAGGAATGGTATGAACTCGTCGATTCCAGGATATCCAGAAGAAGAGTGAAAATGAGACTAACCAAACAAGATTATATTGCAAGAAGGGATATCTGTAAGCCATAACTATGTTACTTGGCCAAGACAGCATGCCAACTTATAGTTAGGACATTGGCGACATAATAACGTTGGAGACGGCGTGAATGGGTAATGAAGAAAAACTTTAATATAAGTTTCACATAACAGCAAATGTACAACGTTTCGACAAGGTTTTGTCATCATCAGGTACGTTGTCAAAACGTTGTACATTTGCTGTTATGTTAAACTTACATTAAAGTTTTTTTCATTACCCATTCAAGCGTCTTCAACCATTATTAGTCTCAAAGTGGGTTCCTCGTCATCGAATTTGAATTCATCATTGGCAACATGTCATGTTTTCAGATGATTCCTGTTTCTAGCTTGTTAAAGCTGATGGTAGGATTCGTGTTCCTCGTTTACCTGGAGAAAATATGAGGGAAAACTGTTTTTACTACAGGAAACACACAAGAAGGAGGTGGTACAGTACATGTTTGGGCAGCTACCAGTCATGGTGGAAAACTGCTCTTCATATCCTCCAGATAAACGTCAATGGCGTCTCCTACAGACATCACATGGAAACGATATTTCTGCATATTATATATGCTAGGGCAAGGTTTAGCAATAACTTTGTGTTCCAGGATGACAATGCCAATGCCCATAGTGTGCATATTGTACAGGATTATCTCGACCAGGATGACGTTACAAGATTGTCATGGCCAGAAATATCTCCAGATTGTAATCCTATTGAGAACTGAGCCGTAAAATTTGTAAGCATGACCCTAAACCAGCTACTGAGTTGCAGTGCCTTCTAGTGTCAAGTTAAGATTAAATCACAGTGTATTACATCGATAACCCCATCGACAGCATGCTACGTCACCCTGCGGAGTACAAGGAGGACCAACCAAGTACTGAATGTTTAATATGAATTTATATAAGGTTATAGATGATATTTATAATAATTTGATGTTATATTTTGTCATTATATATGTTTTGGTAAGGTTTTGTTGTGATAGATGAAGGGCTAAATTACACATCTTTCTACAGGTGTCTGACAAAATTGTTTGCTGTTCTAATAAATCCTTCATTATACAAATTAAATATATACTTGTCAATATAACATGCATTTTTCACTTTGACAGTGCTAAGTGTGTTCGTATTCCATCTTAATTTTAATGATGTTATTTGTTACAAAATATGCAAACGTTTTGGTCAAGATTGTACCATGATTAATCTTGTATAAGATGTTTCTTAAGGGACTTCACAGCTTTTTGATCCCTTACTTACTTACCAGTCTTTTAAATATTATATATTTTAATCTTTTGGAACTTCATAGCTGTTTTGTTTGTTTTTTCAATACTTTTAATGTTTTTGAATTTCATAGTTTCTGTCTTTATAAATAATATAACTTTCTTTCTTTTGTAATATCTCAAATTTCTATTATTTTGAGCATCAAAACTTTCGTTTTTATCGCAATATTCTGTCTAAAAATTTAATACCCCGTGAATTGGATATTTGTTTTTCAAAAAAAATTTTTTTAATAAACCATTTAGTATATGCAGTGATTGAAGTGGGATAAAAGCGAAAGATGGATAGTTTGTGAAAATTTTGAAGCTGAGTGCTGTATTTCTTGTTTGTCATCTGTATTATTCATTCATAATTAGAAAAATAACTGAAATGTAAAAATTAGAGACTTTGTAAGTTAGATATGGTGAGATAATGAAAAATAATAATAAAAATACTTCGCGAGGTATATTCACAAGTAGCTCATTACGTAATTCGATAAGGTAACATGAACTGCATGTTTGCCGAGTAATTTACAACTTGTGTGGCAGGATTATTAGTTAGACACGGTTCAAAGGGCAATAAAATAAAGTATAAACAAATATATACTATTACGAGTTATAGTGTGGGAACTCTGATAGTTACTTTGTGGTTACAAACTTGGTA
Source organism: Limulus polyphemus (assembly GCF_000517525.1). Classification (NCBI taxonomy): domain Eukaryota; kingdom Metazoa; phylum Arthropoda; class Merostomata; order Xiphosura; family Limulidae; genus Limulus; species Limulus polyphemus. Next base: position 19,599 of record NW_013674191.1, on the reverse strand, counting down.
ACACCAAGTGTGACCGAGCCTATAGCGAGAAGATTCATTTGCTCTATCTGTGTACTACTTTGTCTCATTCCTGCCTCTCACTTACACGAAATTTTAAGAAAATGTATATTTCCTCTCCCTAGACCCTTGTCGACGTAAATATTTATTGCATCAACTACTGAACCTTTTCTTTTTGAGAAGCTTAGAGTCTACTAAAAGTTGGCTGGATGGTTTTGGGCCATCCTGAAAAGAAGTGGGATAGCTTGATGCCTTATCCCACCCCACTTCAAGCACTGAGTATATATATATATATATATGTGTGTGTGTGTGTGTGTGTGTGTATGTATAAGATGGGATAAAAGTTACTATACAGTTTATACGGTTAGTGTTATGTGGATGATACTAAAAATGTCTCGAAGACAATTTAAACCAATTTAATTATTGTTAGTTTTAGGGTTAAACTATGTTTAAATAAAACCTCAGTATACTCACGTTTGCATGTATGTACACATGAGCTTTCATTACATTGTAAGCCTGAGTTTTACGATGTTCCACCAAGAGATTGAACTTTTCAACATTTTTCTTTGAAAATATCTCCTTCCCCACCACCACCAGCAAAAAGTAATACATTTTAAATGAGCAAAGTCTACCACTGTAGGATCTCAAATATTTACCCTGTTGCCATCTTGAAGAACAAGAAACACAGTATTTTCCAGTTTTTCTTATGACAAGATGTGATACAAAGGATTAAGCACATTACCTTGAAGAAAATTTAAATATGCAAATCAGCAAATCACGTTAAGATATAAATTATCGGTGGAATGGATTGTATGAGAACTACAAATTGACATTGACTCATAGATAAGGCGATGTCACTGAAAACTAATTACTTTTGGAAGGGTATTTAACAGCTCTTTTTTACTCAAAATATTTATATACTAAGATAAAGATTGGTAACTTAGAAATTTCAAAATAGGAATATCCCTTGTACTTAATGGCATTGGAAAACAGAAAAAGATATGAATCAACTTGGGGATCCAGGAGCATCCAGAAAAGAGACTTGCAACAATTTGTACCCCAAATATGATAAACAAAATTTGGTATTTTTTTAAAACAGAAGCTGTCCACGTGCACCAGTTAACATTACACATCATGATAAAAAAATAAGTTCTCCATCTGAAAAAGCAATACAAGTCTTGTGTACACAAGTTACTTCCATGACATTTTGTTCTCCAGTCACACACCTCAACCAGTTTGAGAATGAAATGTGTGCTCGTGGTATTCCACATGAAGATATAATACTCAAGCTGCCTAAGTATTTATATGAGATCAGACTGTTGAAACCAATGCTGGGTAACTGTTATCACAAGATATATCATGGAAAGCAAGCAGAGATGTGCTTAGGACATGGCTGTTTTATGACGGAGCCTTGTGCAACTGAAACTATGCTGTAGAGATATTGTCAAGAAGCATGATCGTCAGATAGATCATGAAAGGACACAGTCATATAAACTTCTAACGACGTGTTTTAATAAAAAATACTCAATCCCTCTATTTGTTTTAACATGAAATGGTTAGATAATTTTCTTTATAGTAATAATACTCCTTCAGGGGGCCTTTGTATAAGTATTGAGATTGTTAACTTACATAAACACATGAAGCTTTGGTGTTTCAGATTATCAAGTGGTGTTTTACACGAAGCTTTGTTTTTTCAGATTATCATGTTATATAAACCAAGTGTTTTACAGGAAGGCTGAGGAAGCTTTGATGTTTAAGATGATCATGTTATATAAAGCAGGTGTTTTACATGAAGCTTTGATGTTTAAGATTATCATGTTATATAAAGCAGGTGTTTTACACAAAGCTTTGATTTTTCAGATTATCGTGTTATATAAACCAAGTGTTTTACATGAAGCTTTGGTTTTTCAGATGATCATGTTATATAAAGCAGGTGTTTTACATGAAACTTTGATGTTTAAGATTATCATGTTATATAAAGCAGGTGTTTTACACGAAGCTTTGATTTTTCAGATTTTCATGTTATATAAACCAAGTGTTTTACAGGAAGGCTGAGGAAGCTTTGATGTTTAAGATTATCATGTTATATAAAGCAGGTGTTTTACATGAAGCTTTGGTTTTTCAGATGATCATGTTATATAAAGCAGGTGTTTTACATGAAGCTTTGGTTTTTCAGATTATCATGTTATATCAAGCAGGTGTTTTTCATGAAACTTTGTTTTCAGGTTGTCGAATTTTATAAAAGTGTTTAACACAAATATTTAGTTCTAGGTGTTCAACAAAAATATTTGATTTTGAAATCGTTGGATTGTATAAAAACGTTTTATTTGAAACTTTGATTTTTAGTTTGTTTAGTCGGTTGTATAACAATTTGTCTCATTTTTTGTCGTGTTTTTTATAGGAACTAGTGCGAAGAATTATGAGGAAATATATGTGTCCCTTTCTGGTGATCCTTGGAATTAATATTGTTATCTGCGTTTTGTACATGCAGAAACATGTACATGTGGTTGATTTCTTAGGTGGTCAGATCCGACCCAATACGGTAAACATCCAGAGTCTGACAGAGTCCTCAACAGAAAGTAGTGAAGTTTCCTTGCTTGTGACTAGAAGGTCTGGCTTCCAGGAAGAGGATAAACAGTATAGCAGTCAATTTCAAACAACTGAAAACTTAAAACTTCCCTTAGACAGCGTTAGTAAAATTTCTAAAACCCTAGAGAATCCAAACTTTACCAAAATAGAGGACTTTGCCAGAAATAAAGTGACACAAATTAATGCCCATCCTTACACTTTCCTTATTAATCCTGTAGGGCTATGTTCTCAAACAAAAACCCCTTTCGACCTTCTTGTCCTTATCAGCAGTGGTATCACAAACTATGAACAGCGGTCAGCAATCCGGTCAACTTGGGGATCTGAAGCAACTGTATTTAATAATTCTGGGAATGTAAGATTGGCCTTTCTGTTGGGATACACAACGGACCAAACTATCCAAGATAAGGTGTTTCAGGAAGCCCAAATCCATTCTGATATTGTCCAGGAGAACTTCCTAGATACATATAGAAACTTAACTCTAAAATCCGTGATGCTGCTCAAGTGGGTCAGTGAATTTTGTCACAATGTCCATTTTGTAATGAAAACGGATGACGACATGTACATAAATATTCAAAACTTGCTGAAGATGGTATCTAAACTTCTCAATCGATCAAACATAATGATTGGTTATCTGTTTAGTAAAGCTACACCTGATAGGAAGAAAGAAAATAAATGGTATGTTCCTAAGTCTGAGTTCCCCGGTGGTGTGTATCCAAACTACCTGTCAGGCACAGGCTACGTCATGACCCACGACGTCATTCCGAAGCTCTATCAAACCTGTCTCAATACGAAGTTCCTCGCCATGGAAGATATTTTTGTGACTGGCATTGTGGCATCGAAAGCAAAGGTGGCCAGAATCCACAACAGTCAGTTTTCTTTTTTAAGGAGAAATCCATCTGGATGTGCCTTCGTCAATGCTATATCCGGACATCACGTAACTGTTAAAGAGATGAAGAAAATCTGGGAAGAGTTGAAACAGTCCTCTTTGAGGTGCAAAAGTCAATGACCAAGAAGTTTTGATTTGATCTGTTAGTCTGTTTTTCACAGTCGCACAATTTGAAAAGATAGATATTAACACTACATAAAATGGTAACAGATATTCTATTACAAATATTGAGAAGTTCTCATGTATTGGATAGTTTTATTTTCCAAAATTTTTCACCTTATACAGCTGCCTTTCATCTATATACAAATATGATTAATCATCATTAATATAATCTTGCAACTTATAGTGAGTACATCTTTGTATTTATTTACTTTATCACAGAGTTTGAGACGATGAGGAGTTAGTAAAATATATTGAAAACAAAGGCATTTTCTGGTGATTTATAATAGTTGTTGTTTTAAAAAGTTTAGAAAAAAATGCCTTCTTTTGAAAATATTGATTGAAGAAAGGTTCCATAATTTTAGTGATTTTTAGTAACTCTATACATAACATAATTAGTGTGAAGATTAGTTATGATGACAAATGAAGTATTTGTGATGTATTTTAGTTATTGTCGTTAACATCATGTTTCTTATTCTAGTCCATCTTAAAGATCAGTGTTATTAAACTTTCGTTTTATATTATACACGATTATAAACCATAAAAGATGATAAAATATTGAAAATTGTAGCAAAATGTTTACACACCTTTCTGTTTACTATCTTGATTGAAAAATGTAGTATTTGTTTAATTTATAATTATGTATAGGGATCATTATCACAATCATGGATGAAACTATTGTTGGCTATTTATCAGTGGTATATTATCAGAGCCAACAATATTCTGATTAAAAATAAAAACCGCTTTTGGTTACTTATTACTATTAGTGATATTTTAACATATCTAACAATATTTAGGATAAAATGTGTTTTTTACTACTTAGGACTAGTGATATATTATCATAACCAACATATTCGTATTAGTGATAAAATAATACACTGAAACGTCAAAACCAACTGATTAATTTAATTCTATGACAATGTCGTGATGATGTTCGACATCTACAATATAAGTCTAAACGTTCAATGCTTTTGATGGCTTTTTTTCTTGTATTATTGAGAACATAGACAATCAATTTCTATTTTTTATAAGAGGAATGAGCTAAAGAATGAATTACACAGTGCTGAATTGAAATATTTGACACATTTTATTTTGTCTGAGCTTTTACACATTTCTGGGTATTTCTCCATTTTGATAATCACCGATTTGGCCACATGAAATGTATATTTTCTTACTTTGCTAACCACTGTTAAACACACATACATACACACACATATATGCGAGGGTTTTGAGTTAGAATAAAATGTTACTTGTTCTACAACCGTCCATCATGACTGAGTTCTGAAGAAATAAAAAGTGTAATTGAAAACGTCACCATCTTGTCATATCTATGCTTCATATTCATAATATATTTATGTTATTTTTATGAATTGAGAAATAACTAATATTTAAACATCATGAGTTTGAAAAACAGTTTTTTATGGGTTTGATACATAGTGGCCAGCGTGCCCAGACCACGAGTCTTAAGAATCGTGGTTCTTGCTCTATGCTCGGGGCCGTGTGTGTGTTCTATAATAGTGACAGTCAAATCTAACTAGTCGATCAAATAAGAGAAGCCCTAGAGTATTCAAAGTGTGTTTGATCAACTGCCTACTTTCTAGTTAATCAGTTCAAAATTAGGATGGTTATGCATAGGTAACTTGTGTAGCTTCTCAAAAAAACAAAACAGACTTTTGGTGACATACTGTATTGGAACTGATTGACTTTTCCAAGTTCTGGATTTATTTAGAATTCATCTATGTTATACAATATTATTTAGGTTTTTTAATCTCATTAGAAACATTTAATATATTTCACATTTAGTATTTTACTATTTCCTTGCTTTACAATGACTACAGTACTCTCTTGTTGTCCCACTTACTACAATACTATTTTATTGCTCTACAATGACTACAATACTCTCTTGTTGTTCCACTTACTACAATACTATTTTATTGCTCTACAATGACTACAATACTCTGTTGTTGTTCCACTTACTACAATACTATTTTATTGCTCTATAATGACTACAATACTCTCTTGTTGTCCCACTTACTACAATACTATTTTATTGCTCTACAATGACTACAATACTATTTTATTGCTCTATAATGACTACAATACTCTCTTGCTGTCCCACTTACTACAATACTATTTTATTGCTCTACAATGATTAAAATACTCTCTTGATGACCTTTGTGTTTATAATACAATCATGGGGTGAATATTAGTACGTTAATCTGAGTACTTATAATACCACCATGGGGTAAATATTAGTACATTAATCTAACCAAGTGTTTATAATACAACCATGGGATGACTATTAGTATGTTAATCTAACCTAGTATTTATAATACTACCATGGGTTGAATATTAGTACATTAATCTAACCAAGTGTTTATAATACAACCATGGGGTGAATATTAGTACGTTAATCTGAGTATTTATAATACTACCATGGGTTGAATATTAGTACATTAGATCTTAGTGTTTATAATACAATCATGGGATGAACATTAGTACATTAATCTAACTGAGTGTTTATAATACCACCATGGGATGAATATTAGTACATTAAATCTGAGTGTTTATAATACAACCATGGAGTTAATATTAGTACGTTAATCTAACTGAGTGTTTATAATACCACCATGGGGTGAATATTAGTACATTAATCTAACTGAGTATTTATAATACCACCATGGGGTGAATATTAATACGTTTATCTAACTGAGTGTTTATAATACCACCATGGGGTATTATAAACACTCAGTTAGATAATACCACCATGGGGTGAATATTAGTATGTTAATCTAACTGAGTGTTTATAATACAATCATGGGGTGAATATTAGTACCTTAATCTAACTGAGTGTTTATAATACAATCATGGGGTGAATATTAGTACGTTATCTAACTGAGTATTTATAATACCACCATGGGGTGAATATTAGTATGTTAATCTTAATGAGTGTTTTTAATACCACCATGGGGTGAATATTAGTACATTAATCTAACTGAGTATTTATAATACCACCATGGGGTGAATATTAGTATATTAATCTAACTGAGTGTTTATAATACCACCATGGGGTGAATATTAGTACGTTAATCTAACTGAGTGTTTATAATACAATCAT
>NW_013674191.1:0-11850 GCF_000517525.1 Limulus polyphemus | reverse complement strand
TAAAAAATACAATAAATCAAAAAGTTTACTGTTATTTAGTTTGGTTCAAAACCTACAAAATTTTCATTGCTTTCACTGTAATTTATTTTTTTTATTATTTAGGGAGCATTATAAATAGTTAAGTTTTTAAAGAAAAAAAACTACTATTGTTATGAATAACACATTCAATTGAACTAAACTATGCATACCTATTTAAATATATTTACACATGGCTTGTGTATATCATATATATACATATATATTATTCATACCTTTGGTGTATAGGATGTAAGCAGATTTTGACATCAAATTTTGGGGTAAAATAAAGCGTTTTATACATCAAAAAATACGGTATTTACATACAGTGGTATATAATTCTTTAAAACAAAATTTTAGCAAACCCAAGATATATATTATCTTGTAAAGCTAAACATGAAATCTTAGTTATTGCATGTTATAATTATTTGGAGATTTCAACATCCTTTCCAGGATGTTATACAAAATTAAAAAAACAAAAAAGAAGAAGAAGAAGAACTAGAAAGCATTATAATTATTACTTCTCAGGGCATATAATTGTATGGTATATTATAAAAATGAAAACTAATGAAATAACGATATTAATATGAATTTGACATATAAAACATCAGAAAACTGTGAAAAAATATGACAATTATAAAAAGTGAAAACTATAAATAATTTAAATGTCCTTAATAGATCAGTAGATCAGGTTTCAAAATCCTTATTGTGAGAAAAGAATAAAGTGTCAAGAACTTTTTTATTGCCAACAACTGTTATATTAAACTTTTTATATATACAACCAATCAATACATAAAAGTACAATAGTCTCAAGGTTTTACGTTGAATATTAAATATTTTCAGAACATACATACTAAAAGTGATGTCTCCTAGAAACACACCTTCTGGTGTGGAACTACAGTGTCACCCTCACCTAGCAACACATTCTCTGGTACCACTTCCTGAAACTGTGACGTCATCGCCCTGTGGCTGCCAATCAGCGCACGCGTCTCAAGTGCTGCCCTAACTACTTACCCTAGCTTTTATTAAATTCGCTTTTTTTTACAGAAACTAGATAACAACAACAACAAAAAAAGAGATAATCTTCAAGGAGAAAGTAGGATTGTGCCAATCAGATATCAATCGCTGTCATAGCCTATACACTCACCTACGTCTAATTGATAATTAATTGCTATCTCTCACTATATAGTAGACACTAATTCATAATTAGTTTATATTCTACATTTCTGCTGCTAATCTGACTTGCTTGTCAGGATAGAAACTAAATGGTAATTAATAATAATAATAATATATATATATAACTAATTAATAATTAGACTTAAGTTATCGTATACCCTACTAACCATGAAAAGGAAAATAGATTTAAACCTTAACTTTACAATGTCTTTAAATTGCACGTAACAGTACGTAATACTGCTATAAGCCTTTTTCAATGTATTAATTTAGATGTTAGTTAGAAGGTACGTGACGTTAAAGTAGGCCTATAATACCTGAACTGTTCTAGATGACATCGCAAAAAATCTAGTAATTTCAACGAATATCTAGAAGTGGAACATTAATTATAAATACGAGTCAGTAGCGGGAAATAGTAGTAAATGTCAAAGTAAATTATCCAGCGTGTGAATTTTGAATAGTTGTCAATCGAGCGTTAGTCAGTTAATTTTCATTTTATAGAGTGCCAATAATTCAGTGTTAGTTATCGCGTATATTCAGTTAATCGATCGATTAGCCGTGAAACTGCAAAAGTAAGTTTATTTGTATATTAGTAGTAGTAGTACCATTAACGAGCTCGAAAGTATTTCTGTTGAAACTTTATTTGTAAATTTAGGCCTACAAATTATAATTTTCTACAAATGAAGTTAGAAACGTTAAGAAAGTGATAGTCTAATTTGTTGTCGTTATGTGGACTACTTTACGTTATTTTTACCAAATAATTCAAAAGAACCTGCCTAACGAAAGAACGACGTTACAATATATTGCACAATTACACAAGCACAGTTTCAACTGATGATTATTTGCTAAGACCATGGCAAATAAATATTAAAGAGAAGTAAACAAACTAAGTTAGAATTTTGATAAATTAATAGAGAATATTAATTTGTCTATTGTGACTTATAATATTGTAATTTAATCTCCATTTTTAAAACTCGTGAGTGATAGTGCGACATCTGTTGATATTATTTACAAGTAGGTATTTAGAAAGTGAAAGTAAACATTGATCTGTTGGAAGTGTGTCAAACTCTAAACTATCGTTCATTTTTATTATTACAGGTAAGCATTATGTATGTGTTAATATTTATTCAGCATTAAGCTTACAACACCTTTCCTAAAAACACTTAAAATTGAAATATATCTAGAAATAATAGATACAACAAATAATAATAAACAATAACAACAATAAACATGAATTAGGCCTAACGTAACTCTACGTATTGTAATTGTATGTTACTTTAGACTTTAGTTTATTACAGACGACATTAGTAGTACTAATAGTAATAGCCTACGGTGTCTGGTTAACTTGTAAAGTTGGAGTAATAGTAACTATAACAATATTTATAAAAATTAGTACCCACCTCTTTAACTGTTCAGAATTGTATCTTTCTCTCACTCTCAGCAGTGTCCGATGTTTACGTGTAGTTTTCATTCGTAATAATTTTTTTACTTGATTTTCTGTAAAATCTTTGAAAAATGAACGGTAACAGTGATAAAAGAAATAATGTGTAATTGAATGTGATATCTGAGTATCGTAAAGAATGCCGGAAATGATTTAGTACACGCAGGACGTGTACTTATTCCTTTTTCAAATACTGTATAAACGTGCTTTGGAAATTGTAGATTTTTGTGTAATGGATGAAAACAGTGTGACTGAAGTGGAGCAAAATTGTTGCTGAGTAATATCTATCGACAAGTAATGTCGAAGTAAACATTCTGTACATAAAGGTGCAATAAATATTAAAATATCACACAATATGTCTATATCAGTTTTCTCCTGAAGAAGAAAGTTACACCTTTTGAAAATAGTTGGGTTATAGGGTATTGTATCTTTGTGTTAAATTGATTTCTTCAATCTTCATGCTTTTCTGACACCATGAGAGGGTGTGTCGTACACTGTAGCATTGTAGGGTAGTAAAATTTGGAGCTATTCTTTAATCCATTGGTTCCTAACATTTTTAGGTTTCACTGCCACTGTCAGTCAGACCTTTGAGCCAGTGGCATACCTCTGATGTATATAATTTGTAAAAAAAACTTAAGCTGGTGTATATTAACAAAAATTAAATCATAAAAAACAAGTTAAAGTTGATTCAACAACGTGTGGACATTAAGTGCTGGCAAATGGATTAAAGTTGTAACTCTATAAGACTGCACTCCAATTTTGAGCAACTGATATAACTAATTTAATATTCCAGTTAAAACAATCTACCCAAATGTTTAATAAATAAAAATTAACCTGGTAAGTTATTGTGTTAATTTAATATACCAGTATTGCTGTGTGACCCAAAACTAAACTTGTAATGATCTAAATGCACTATTCATTAGTTGGGTACTCTCGTTGTTATTATTATATTCTGTCATAAACTCAATAATATCTCGTGAGGTTTTGTTGATGTAGGAAGTTTATGTTAGTCCATGTACTAAAATAGCAAAACAAAATAATCCTTATAATAATATATATATATAATAAATATACATTAAACATTTTAATCAACATTGTTAATGAAACTAACATAAACAATTATACTAACTTTACTTATGAGACACACAAAATAGTCGTTTGCTTTTAGCATTATAACTGATTTTCCATTCTTTAATAGAAACTTTATATAATCCTTCTTAACAACATCTTATGACCAATGAAAGTTCATTACATGATTTTGACAGTTCAACTTGAAGTTGAAGTACCTTAACACCTGAGATAAATGAGTAATTCTTGCCCATCGTTTACCAACAGAGTTCAATAATGGGATAGTATAGAAGAAATATGAAATAAGTAGGAAAATTGTTCATTAACTTATTACTATTAATACTATAATTAAAAATATGTTAAATTCAATAAAACAAAGTTACTGTCAAGTGTGTGTGTATACCCAGTTTATCTGATAATAAGATCACACAGTGAGTAGGTGGACAGAAGTGATAATTATATGTAGGAAAGGTTACAGTAATCTAAAGTTATAAACAACGAAGTAATAACTTAATGCTATAAAAGATAAGGAACTATTTTAGATCTTGCAAGGTTGAGGTTAAACTAACAGTGGTTACCGTACTAAATCTGTTTATTCTTACCTTAAAAATAAAAAAATAGTTAAGAAATTAATATGTACATTATTGCTTTGAAAATTTTATAGTATTTCCATTAGTAATAGGAAGGAAATGTGTAAAGTTATCTAATAAGCTGTTAAGAAGTTCTGTTGTGTCTAATAAGCTGTTAACAAGTTCTGTTGTGTCTAAAGCTGTTAACAAGTTCTGTTGTGTCTAAAGCTGTTAAAAAGGTCTGTTGTGTCTAATAAGCTGTTAACAAGTTATGTTGTGTCTAATAAGCTGTTAACAAGTTCTGTTGTGTCTAAAGCTGTTAACAAGTTCTGTTGTGTCTAAAGCTGTTAACAAGTTCTGTTGTGTCTAATAAGCTGTTAACAAGTTCTGTTGTGTCTAATAAGCTGTTAACAGGTTCTATTATGTCTAATAAGCTGTTAACAAGTTCTATTGTGTCTAATAAGCTGTTAACAAGTTCTGTTGTGTCTAATAAGCTGTTAACAAGTTCTATTGTGTCTAATAAGCTGTTAACAAGTTCTATTGTGTCTAATAAGCTGTTAACAAGTTCTATTATGTCTAATAAGCTGTTAACAAGTTCTATTGTGTCTAATAAGCTGTTAAGTTCTGTTGTGTCTAATAAGATGTTAACAAGTTCTATTTGTCTAATAAGCTGTTAAAAGTAAACATTGTAGCAGAACTTGGAATGTTTATAGTATTTTTGGCAATTAAATACTAATTGTTGTTATGGTTACTGGTTAGAAGACTATGATCACACACATCTAATTATTAACTTAGCTTTTACTATGTTTCGGCTGTTAATTTGTTTCCTTCAAGAAAATCCTGAGAAGGACTAATTACAGGGGGGCAAGGGTATTTACAATTAGGTTCTTCTGTGTCTGTCTGTTTTTCTGCAGGGGGGTATCTCAAAAACTGATAGACCGACGTACATAAAAATTTTACACCAGATGAGAAGTCAGTGTGAGACAGTCCTCCCTAAATTTGGTCTGGATTTGAATTCTGGATCACTTTGAAGCATTTTTTTAAAATGGGGAGGTAGGGCATTTGTGTGGTTTTGGGTTAATAACTCTGTAAAGTGTGATCAGATTTGTACCAAATTTCCTGGGCACATTAAGGTTGAGACTTCTCATCACACTACAAAAAAGATCCGGATTGTTGATCATTCTGGATCTGAGAAGGATTTTGTGAGTTTTTTTAAGGTGAACTTTATCTTATGTAAATGCGTGCAATCTTGAAAAGGAGTGGCAGAGCGAGAGTACACAATCTCTGATTGTTATGTGTTGATAATTTAGTGAATTATCTACTCACTAGGTTGCTAATTAAAAATTAGACTCAGAGGAATCTATAGGCTATTAACCATGAGAATGACAGAATATTTCTTCTCAGCTTTGTTGTAGTATTTCTAAGATTTGTTATGCATAAAAATCAAAGTTTAAGTCTGCAACATGCGGTATATATTTGTTTTAAACCAAAATTCTTCTAGTTTCAGAGGTTTGTTAAAGCAAAAGTAACAAATTATATATTTTAAAATATATGTATGACATATTATCCTTAAACCTTCTTTTTGATTCTAGAAAGTTTGAATGGATTAGTATTTTGTTGTAATTAGGAATTTAATTTTATTTTTGAATTTCAGTTTGTAATTCAGATGTTGGAACTAAACTGATATTTGACTTGAAATATTTTGATCAAAAACCAGTTGTGGTTGTAACTGTTTTACAGTAAAGATATTCAGGTCATGATACCCTGCGGTTTAAGAGATGGAGTAGGAGCCACGTCGGTGCTAGAAAGCAGAAATTCCCTTACTCCTGGAAAGGACAACCGACTAAAGCTTTCTCTGAAAGGACGGAAACTACATTCTGAAATAACAGAAAAATTCAGTAATGTACTTTATCCAAAGTGTTCACCTAAAGTGTGGCATCAACTTTCATCAACAAATGAAGTGGAAACGAAACAATCACTTACATCATCAGTATGTGAAGTTACTGAGCAAATCAAATGTGTGTCATCATGTGAGAGAAAAGTAGAACAGAATACCTCTGTTTCGGTTGCAGACAATTGTCAGAAACAAACATCAGAGGCATGGGATGTTATTAAAGAAAGCAAATGTAGGATTGCTCCACTCTTTAATTTAGGAAACACATGTTTCCTCAATAGTATCCTGTACATTCTCAGGTTTACACCACAGTTTACAGAAGAACTTCACAACCTAGTGGATGAAATAAACAAACTGAAATGTCAGGTCAGAAGAACTAATTTAGTGACAGCTCTGTATTTTTAATAGAGATCTATCTGTCTAAAGATATATATACATCAAATAATAGGAGTTATCAGTGAAGCAGATATTTAATAAAGTTCTTTAAAACTTTGATAGAAGAAACAAAAAAAACACAAAATACACTGTATATACCTTGATTGATATTTTCTCACGTGTTAGTAGTTATTTTATAAAGGTAGGCTGTTCTGGTATGTCAAGTTACTGTAGCTGATTTCATATACAGTACATAAATAACTATTCTCATTCAGTACTGCCCTCTATATGCAAAAGAAGTTTTCTGTGCATGCCATAAGCCTTCTATCTCCCCTCCATTGAAATTGACTGATTCCAGTGCATCTCTGATGCAAATCATTGTGTGTCAACCTTCCACCAATAAATGTGCTACATACTCTCATGGCACATGTGACTCCCTCTATTCAATTCTTCCAAACTTTCACTTCTCGTTTGGCAGTACTTGTGTTCAGATGTTTTTTTCTTTTGGTGCTATTTGTGTAAATTTTTATTTTAATAGTTTAAGTGGGATTTCTTCATTGTTATTTTTTCTTTACATTGAAGAAATTGTTTAATTTAACTTCATTTCCCAGTTTTTATTGTTTTTTCTCACACTCATATTTTACATCAAACACTTTTGTTTCATTTACGTATTTCTACAATGATTACTAAGATTCATGTTCCCACTTCAGGTGTTATACCTCTAGCACTATTTTCACAGGCTGCGAGTGGGGAAGACCTGTTGTTGGACTTCTCTACTATTATTCATTGTGAGATTGTTCGTTATATGTGTCAACCTTCTTCTCCTTTACTTACCTCACTAATCCTCCTGAACAAGCCAGACATTTTCAGGCCAGTGAAGATTTGATAGCCTTTTTACACCACTGAATTTTGTTGATTTTCTCTACCCCTCCTGCAGAATCAGCTAGGCCTAATATGGCATTTTTTGACATAATTCCTCAGGTATGTTTTATCCAATTCCCTGTTTTTATATGATTCCTTATTACCTCAGTGTTGGCTCATTTGTCGTCTTTGGCTCTTGCTTTACACACATGGTTTCACTGTAGTTGGGATTATCTGGGTTGCAATGCTACCTTGTCCTGGGTATGTTTGCTGCTGCCTCTTTCTTTTCGGGATTTCTGTATTATCTTTGGTGATCTGTTTTCGATCATGTATCTGAGACTTTGGAATCTTGTGCATTATCTGTGTTTCAACACTTGACCCTTTCCTTTTTGGTTGCACATTTGTCACAGTTGGAGCCATAACTCCCTATTCCTTTCCTGTCCTAGTCCTTATCTACCTGTCCCACTTCCATGACTTTTATTCAACATTGATGGGCATGTCACCAATAGTACCAGAAACTACTCAGAGGGTTCTGGTCTATTGGGAGCTAGTCTATATTATATTGTTACTCTTTGGCAATCTTTCACTGCAGTTCCATGGGTTCTTCGGGTTTTATCAGAGTGACTTGTCCTACTATTTCTTTCCTCCTTTGTCCCTGGCACCCTTTTCCTTCCCTGTGACTTTGGATTCTGCCACTAGCCTGTGTCTGCCAAAGGCAGTACAAGATTTTCTGTCTCTACAGGCCATTGCACCTGTACATCATCTTTCTCCAGTCTTTTATTCCAAGCTGTTTGATGTCCTCACGCCAAACCTGAGATTGTCATGCCTCATTCTAATTCTACCATGGAGTCATTTCTCACCCTTAGGTGGGCTTTTTCTCCAGGTTTATCAATGACAAAGAGGAATGTCACGAATGATTATTTGCATATCCCAATATTTCATCACTCGTAACCCTCTCTTCAGTTTATTCTCCACAAGGTGGTTCTCTGTTTTGTGCACTGCCCTTCAAACTCTCTTCATCCCTGTATGTTTTGTTCGGCATTCAGAGCATTCGTTCCTCACTTATATGCTCTCAAGTTGCACTTTCCTGTTTCTTTGGTCGACTGGCTACTATTTGCTCCTTCTGAACAGAAGTCCATCTGTTGCCCTTATTAGCTGCTCTTGGAGGCAGCTGTAATGGACTTTTAATCATGTTGGAGAAGTCCTTACTGCAGCCTATCCAATATCTTGTCCATTTGGGTTGTTTTTTTTCAGCCCCCCCCCCCCGCTTCTCTATGACATCATTTGATAGGTTTTTCAGTATTATTACAGCTCGTAAAATTCTATCACCTTTGGGAATGTGATCTTCCATGGTAGCCCTTATCCCCGTAGGTCAGGTTCATGTGCGGGCTTTTCATGGCCAGTGAAATTTCACAGGGGTCCTTTGTCAGCTCTTATTACCCTTCCTCCTGCCCTTTTCGTCGATCAGCATTGGTGATTAGACATGACTCTCATTCGGTGGCTATCCTGCCTCCTCCTCCTCATTCAATTTTTCACATTTCATTGGCACATCCTTTCGGGGATTGGGGGTGTGGGTTGATGAACTGGAAGATTCGGGGGTTTTTAGTCTGCACCTAAGAGGTCTTATCCTATCAATGTCCTGGAGCTTTGCACTGTAGGTTGTGTTTTGGTTCATCTTCTACATCTGGCCAAAAATCATCTGGTACTGATCCATTTCGACTTTTCTTCAGTGGTTGCTTACCTCAGTCATCAGGGCATCACTTATTCTCCATCCTTCTGTATTCATACATTGAATCATCTTTTGGGACCCACATGCTTGATATTCCTATCATTGCATGTCATGTTCTGGTGCTTTCGCTCTTGTTGTGGATCGGTTTCCTGTCCAGACAACATTTATCTGATGGAGTGGTCTCTTGTTCCTTCTGTTTTCCAATGGCTTTGGCTTCAGTGGAGTACTCCTCACATTCAAGCTTTTGCTACATCCCTTAACCACAAATTGCCTTGGTTTTGGTCTCCCATTTCTTTTCTTCTTGCTCTGGCTATCTATGTTTTCAGCCAAGGTTGGACCTACACATTGGTCTATCTTTTTGTTCTCCTTCTTCCTCAGGTGATTTTGTTCATCCTGGACACTCTGTGTTCAGTCCTTCTGATAGCTCTTTCCTGCCTGTCTCAGCTGTGGTTTTTATGGCCTCTTCAGCTCCTACTTCCACCTCCATTACCTTTTTCTCTGTCTCCATCCCTTCTTCACCACCATTAGTCACTGATGATTCATCCAGACCTTCCCGTCCTCTGTCTTCACACCTGGTTTACCTCTGGTCATTGGCAAGGTGATCTGGTTTCTCCTGATGGTTAGCCTCTTTTCTGGCTTGTTTCAATCGCCCTTCCTAAATGGAAGTTTCTCAATGCAAATGGAATTTTTCTGTCATTGGTTTCTGGGTCCAGGGTTTTCCCCTGATCAACCACTGTTCTTAGTCCTGCAGATTTCCTCTCTTGACTTTTGGATCAGGGGTCTTTTGTTTTCTTGGTCTCGGATTTTCGGGTGGTTCTTTCAAACTCCATTTGTTTTTCCTGTGGATGTGTTCCTTCTGGATTTGTCATCCGTCATGGCAGGCTGCCCTTCCAGATGGGATATTCATGGGGTTCTGCACTGTTCCACTTTCCCTACATTTGAACTACTCTCTAAATGCTCCTTGTTTCTCCTTCCCTTATGTTTTTTCCTTTTCCTATTTGCCTGTGGATGTCAGTGGTCTGTTTATTTACCATTGATATTTCACATACTCTTTATCCTTCTACATATCTTCTCCTTTCTCCAGATCGTTTTTTCTCCCTAACACTTTGGTGGCTCATGAGGATAACTCCTCCATTTAACCAGTTTCCCTTCCTTCCATTTCGCATCTTTATCCTTGTCCTGATCCGATTAGATTTCTATGTCCTTTATAAGCTCTTCTCTGTTATATTGCCTGCATGGCTTCCTTCTGTGGTGTCCATTCCTGCTTCTTTCTCCCTTGGCAACAGTCCTTTGTTCATGTTCTTTCTCCTTCCTCCTTCGCCAATTGGGTTTGGCTCTTCATTCCTTTGGTTTCTTCCTCCCTTACTTTGTCTGACATGGGCAATGGTTTACCTTATGTAGACATCTTTTTCATACTGGATGTTGGGTTCTCGGGGCAATCTATCAATTTATCATATTCACATGTACTCTTTTCGTGAGTCGGGGGATATCATATTCCCTCCTGTCTCATGAACTTGAGGTAACGATTGTATAATCCTCTTTCCTACCCCCACGTGGATGTTGATAACCAGCCTGGTTTTATAACGTAGTTAAGTTACTAATGGTATGATCCTCATCCTACCCCTGCGTGGATGTTGGTTCCCAGTGGTATGAATTTTGGTTGGAGTTGAATTGTCATGTAATGTCTGTCGTGCCCCAGCCACTCTACACCTAGGGGCACATCATTTTCATTTTACCCAATTTTATAATTTTGGGGATTGAGTTTCATAAATACTGCATGGTTCAGATCATTTTCCAGCCATAGTTCTCTCCCAGTTGGATGTGCTCCTCTGTTTTCTGCCCATATATGCCACATCTTTCTACGATGAGTGAAGAGTATACCTAGTTCAGAAGTGGTGCAGTCCCCCACATCATATCTTAGAATCTGACTGTCACATCTTAGGGAGGATGCTTCTTTCTTTCCCTCACACTGGTCTCTCCATCTGTTTAATGTGGGATTCTAGCTATTTATGTGAAAAGAGGTAATGTACTGTATCAGAAGTTATATTTTTCCTACATTGAAAATGTATTTCCGATAGATACTTACCTCCTCTCACACTTCCTCCCCACTGAAAACTGGTGCTTCCATCTTCTGCCAAAATGCAAAGTGATAGTTTGGTTGAATTGAATAGAGGGAGCCACATGCATTATCAGAGTATGTTGCACTCTTATTGGTGGAGTGTTGACGCATGATGATTTGACTGAGAGATGTATTGGAATCAGTCAAATACAATGAAGGGAAGATACAAGGCTTGTGGCATGCATAAAAAAATTTTATATAGAGAGAGAGCAGCACTGAACGAGAGTAGCTATTTATGTGAGAGGAGGTAAGTACCTATCAGAAATACGTTTTCATTGTAGAAAAATTATAATGTTTCACTAGGCTACTGTTATCATGTCAGGTTACTATAGCTTATGTTTCAGTAGGCTACTGTTATCATGTCAAGTTACTGAAAGCTACTGCTATCATGTCAGGTTACTGTAGTTGAAGTTTTGGGAAGGCTACTGTTATGACAAGTTACTGTAGTTGATGTTTCAGGAAGGCTACTGTTATCATGACAAGTTACTGTAGCTGATGTTTCGGGAAGGCTACTGTTATGACAAGTTACTGTAGTTGATGTTTCAGTAGGCTACTGTTATCATGACAAGTTACTGTAGCTGATGTTTCAGTAAGCTACTGTTATCA
>NW_013674190.1:23029-30828 GCF_000517525.1 Limulus polyphemus | reverse complement strand
ACTGAGTTAGACTAGTCTGGGAAACCAGTAACGATCATGGCTCTCAGTCGGCTTGTTTGGAACTTGGTGTATTTGTTTGTCCACTAGCCAAAAGTTTAACAAATGTATGTAGTCATGGTAACGATCATGGCTCTCAGTCAGTTTGTGTGGAACTTGGTGTATTTGTTTATCCACTAGTTCAAATTTTATAGTCATAGTAACAACACTTTCGTTAGATTCTGTTTTCTTCTTCAGTTGTAGAAAGTCTGTGATGATAATTTACGTAAAATGTGATCACATTAAATCATTCATCTCGTTTTATTTTTCTAAGGTCAGTTTAGGTCCTAACTCCTCTGGTTTCATGACCCTGAACTGCGCTGTATTTCTTCTTTAGCCACTGAAATAAAAACTGAGATTTGCAGCGCACATTGACACTAACTTAGTCGAAGCATCTGCCATACAAGCAGAATCACGTGTTCGAATCCAGCCCGATGGAATTTGTTCACATTTCAGGAAATGTCTTAAAGCATAGAAATACACGCTCCTCTTATTATGTCTGTATTTAAACCAGCAAATAACCATACAAGTGTGTGTGTATTTTGTTTTACAGAAACTTGTGGTGTGACATGTACATGTTTGTATGAACTGTGTTACAAAAACCTCGAACAATCAATATCCTGCACTTGAAGAGGAAGTGGTTGAAAATAGGCCTAATACCACGCATGCGTGCAACTTCGTCTAATATTTTATTTTTTCTGAAACTTGCTGCGATCCTTTCACTACATATTTTATTGGAGTAATTTTCCTGTACTTAGCACGATCCTGAAAGAGAGCTATTACGACTCACGAGTACGTAGCGCCTCAGGTAACCAGTATATCTATTCTTCAAACACTTATTACAATGCACGCTACTTTTGTCAAATAGATTACATTGCAAACACTATATATATATATGTGTGTGTGTGTGTGTGTATAAGTTGTACACTGTCAGAAGTCTGGTCTTCGTCTTTGGTTTGTGCATGTCTAAGTATGTTGATCAAGGGTAAAATTCTCAAAACTGATGTAACTCAGTAGCATGTGTCTCTCAAACTAGTCTAACTCAGTGTCATGTGTTTCTCAAACTAGTCTAACTCAGTGGCATGTGTCTCTCAAACTAGTCTAACTCAGTGTCATGTTTACAAATGTATGTAGTCATGGTAACGATCATGGCTCTCAGTCAGTCTTGTTTGGAACTTGGTGTATTTGTTTGTCCACTAGCCAAAAGTTTAACAAATGTATGTAGTCATCCCACCAAACATGCTCGCCCTTTCAGCTGTGGGGGCGTTATAATGTGACGGTCAATCCCACTATTTATTGGTAAAAGAGTAGCCCAAGAGTTGGCGGTGGGTGGTGATGACTAGCTGCCTTCCCTTTAGTCTTACACTGCTAAATTAGGGACGGCTAGCGCAGATAGCCCTCGTGTAGCTTTGCGCGAAATTCAAAAACAAACAAGTTATTATTTTAGTAATTTGGAGACTGGAAACAATCTCATTTTTATTGAATTGTGTATAAAATAATCGTTGTTTTTTAAAACAAATTGTGAGTTTTTAAGATGATGGTTTCCTGTTATCTTTGGGGAAGATTATGTACATTTGTTGATAATTTCTTCTTTCCTTTTTTTTAGGGAAGATTGTATAGCAGTTCGAGAACTTTTCTGCTACAACCAGTGGGCTCAGATCGAAGATAACAAAGAAAGGGGTATCTACTTTCAATCACGTGGTCACTTCAGGCTGCCATATTGCGAATCCCTGCCCAGTAGGAGAAACTCCACTGTCTCCCCCTGTTCACAGTCGCGCCTGACGGAAATGAGAGAAGATGACATTACAAGTGAGGGTTAATAATTCATGGATATTTATTACTTGATATAGATATTTCAAATGAAACGGAAGAGGGCGCCACAAATCAATATCACAATGAGATTTGTTTATTAACCATTACGCGTTTCTAAGCCTTTTTATACGAGGGTATTGATTTTTTTTTTAAATTGAAGAAAAATAATTATTTGAACGAATATTTTTATTTTCAGTTTAAATGCTAATTTGAATTTTTAATAACAAATGACATTCACGTTTCGTGACGATCAACCAATCAACTACATTCGATCATAAAGAGCCAGTCATAACATTAATGTTTTTCTTAATATGTTTTCTCACCGCTACTGGCACTGCTGACCTGTTGGAGTTAAAAAGGATAGACAGACTGTTTGTTTGCGGTTAAGCACAAAGCTACACAATGGGTGCGGGTATCGAAACCCGAAGTTAAGCGTTATAATCCCTCAAACTCACCACTGACCCACAGGGGCAATGTTCCCCCTATTTTTTTTCATACAATGTGCGGGTGGATTTTTTCATGTGCACTACCAGTTTTTCTTTCTTTTTTCTTGGAGGGGGGGAGTATTTTTAGACCATCAACCCTATTTAATCATTACGCCGACTTTGCAATGCTACCAGTTGGCTATTTGGGCTCTATCCGTATCGCCTGCCAAGGTCATTAAGGTTGTCAACGTGTTGAGACTCCTCACCATTAATGACGATGTAGGCGGCATTTGATTGGTTGTTGTGTGGCCGCGCGCAGCTCAGAGGGAACAATGCACAGGGGTCCTATTTGAGAGATACTAAACCACCGGGGGGGGGGGATTAGATAATTAATTTTATAATGATCCTGATGGATTAAAATCTGTTTACACCGGGAAATAATAGTGAAGAGAAAAATCTGGTGTAACACAACTCCACCCTCTCTCACCCACCCACCCCACCGAGTTGCAGAAAATCTGAACAAATATGATATTTGTTGATGAACTTGACAAATTTCAAGTGCAGACTTCAGACTAAAATACGTTTTTAAATATAAACAAATTAAGTCTAGATAATATATTTTATTTTTTTATTATCTCCAGACACAGAAATGGTACAGAATAGAATAACCTTTACATGACGTTTCTTCTGATGTCACTATTGACTAGATTCTGTAATCTTCTTGATACAAATATGGTTGAAATAAGTTGTGTCCAAGAGATTTGTTTCTAAGCAATTAGAATTAGCAACAATTATAAACAGTTATATGTATGTTATTTAACTACAAAAAATAAGAACCCCCTTTTGGAGTACAGGTAAACCTTAATTCCACGAGCCGCTATATCTACAGTGCTACCTCTAGAATTCACGTATGTCCGTTCCTGGCATGTGCGGTAGTTCAGGGGGTCCCTCCCCCCAGGGACCTATGTACCGTATATTTACTGACCATAATCAATTCGAGTCAGGAATGAACGATTTCACATAAACAATTATATCAAAGACAGTAATACTCAACACTACAGTAGCACGCTATCTTTGTGTTAGTGGTGATCTGGACGGGGAGGGTGTGGTAGGAGGAAGGTGAAGCTAGTTGACCACCCTTTGGCCAAAGACCGTCCGAGCCAAAAATGTGCTGATACTTTAAGTTTGCGGTAAGTTAAACTGTAGAGGTGTAGCAATGTACGTGCAAGTTAATATCTTATGACCTTAGCCCAACATAGTGGATTAGGAAGGAGTTACAAAGTGGGTGGGAGCTTCGCTAAACATTCAGATTTTACAATGAGAGATTGAAAATATAAGAAGCTGCTATAAGAAGTAGCTCCCGTGCTGCCAAATGCAGCTCAGTCGGTGGGGGGGTCTGAGGGGATGTGCCCCCCCGAGTGCGGGAACTAATTGTCTATAATATGGAGATTTGAAAAGCAATATTACAATTGTCAAGATTATACCTATAAGACAAGAAGTTAGTGGTAAGTTTCGTAGCTTATGACCCTAAAATTCGAGCTTCGATCCCCATCCTAAAACAAACATCAGACAGAAGTGTAAGTGGTGATGATTTATGACAGTGACTACTTTTACTCAATATAACATAAACGTAGGGCGAGTTTAAAGCTAATTTTCATGTATTTTTCTTTTTTCAGCGGAGTGTGTTTCTGGAAGAGGGCGCTATTATCAAGGAACGGTGAATGTCACCAAATCAGGGATTGCCTGTCAGAGATGGGACTCGCAGGTAAGTCAACATTAAATTATTACACATTTTTTGCTGAAACAACCTTTTTAGTAGGAAACGGTGATGAGGAAATATGACTAAGAATACAGTTTTACAAATGTATGTAGTCATGGTAACGATCATGGCTCTCAGTCAGTTTGTTTGGAACTTGGTGTATTTGTTTGTCCACTAGCCAAAAGTTTTACAAATGTATGTAGTCATGGTAACGATCATAGCTCTCAGTCAGCTTGTTTGGAATTTGGTGTATTTGTTTGTCCACTAGCCAAAAGACATCTCCTCCTTGATGGAACCTTGCCGCACTGCTGCAGAACAACTTCTGTGTGCCTACGCCTTCCCACAGTGCCACCTAGTGGAGGGATTTCAAACAGGGAAAGGACTTTGTAGGCGAGTAAATTAAAGTAATATTTATTATGCTATGTGTCCTTTGTATCTATTGCCACATAGAAATATACTTAATGAATTATTAGACATCGAAAGGATTGGTATAAAAATACATTATGTATGTCTTGTTAGGACCTAGTAGATGTTTTGTTTTGCTTTTAATTCAACAAGCCTTGGTAAGCTGCTGTGATTGTTTGCACTGAAAATATTGCTGAACTGTCTTCTGTGTTATAGTTTCAAAAGATAAGCAAATACTTTGTACAAACCATGCATCCTTTTATCATTAGGTGTATTGAACGTACACTGTAATAAACCTTACATGCCGTTAGCTTTACATATGATGGACGAACAATATATGCAAGCCACACAGATCTTTGATTACGTTATATCAAAACAATTTTGAATATGCAAATCAGCAAGTCGTATGATAACCACAGCCGATATAAAGTCGCGGTGGAACAGCGAATCAATAAAAATTCCCGTCTGGAAAAGCGACACCAGTCACGTGCATACCAGTTGCTTCCACATATCCTTCAAAAGTGGCATACCTCAAGCGGCTGAAGAATGAAACGGTTATTCATGCTATTCCATAAGAGGACACATCGGTCAAGGCGCCAGACGCAGTGCCTGTGAATTTCTGTGCGATCGAAATGTTGAAAAGGGGATTGAGAAGCCGTCGTCTTCGTACACTAGATGGCTTATGGAAAGAGTCAGGGAGGTGTGGTGTGCTTTGGACATGTTCTGCTAAAGGTGATATTGTAATATATAGGACAAACTAGAAGACATTTAAAATTCAGACTGAATGAACATAAAAGAAATGTTAAAAATAATAATATTACTGTTTCACCTTTAGCAGAACATATTAATAAATCTAATCACATAATTCAATAGGAAAAAAATTGTTATTTTAACACAACCTGGAAATGTAATTGGTATGAATATACGTGAATCTATTGAGATAATTAAATGTAAAAAAGTAAATTTAAATTATTGAATAAGGATGATGTATCTGATAGAAATGTTGTCAGCAGATGGCGTGACATTATTTAATATGTTAATTGGTGTTTTGATAACTGTATAAATAAGTTGTTATTTTTTGCAAAACATTACACTCCTGAGGATGACACAAGATATACGTCGAAACTTGTAGAGTGTATGAGATTGTTTTCCAATCACGTTGGGTTTTTTGGCACTTTTTAACCTTGTTCAGTAAGTTATTATTTCAGAGGCCCGGCATGGCTAGGTGGTTAAGGCATTCGACTCGCAATCTGAGGGTCGCGGGTTCGAATCCCTGTAGTTCATCCCACAAATTCTGTGTGATTTCCTCATTAATCCCTGGTGTGGTGTCGCTGAAGTTGTAATAAACAAGCCCAGAGTTATTTAAGTAGGCCTTGCACACCTTCCCGACATAGGGGGAGCAGTATCCTTGTGGTTCTCTAGTTTTACTATCAAACACCGAGTCCTCCCGTTCTTCAGTTTCGATATTTTCAGTCCTCGTTTCCTCTTCTGGTTCTGTAAGAAAAACCGTTCCCATATAATTAAAACCAACTGATCCTTAGGGTTAGCAACGCGGCCTTGTTAGAACGCGAGTAATAACTTTTATTTATTTAGTTATTTGGTTAAACTGAAAATGATTTAGTTACCTGATTTGGGAAGAAGATGATAATGACTCATCTAGTTACCTGGCTCGGGAAGAACGTGGATAATGACTGATCTAGTTACCTGGCTTGGGAAGAACGTGGATAATGGCTGATCTAGTTACCTGGCTTTGGAAGAACGTGGATAATGACTGATCTAGTTAACTGGCTCGGGAAGAACGTGGATAATGACTGATCTAGTTACCTGGCTTGGGAAAAACGTGGATAATGACTGATCTAGTTACCTGGCTTTGGAAGAACGTGGATAATGACTGATATAGTTACCTGGTTTGAGAAGAACGTGGATAATGACTAATCTAGTTACCTGGTTTGGGAAGAACGTGGATAATGACTAATCTAGTTACCTGGTTTGGGAAGAACGTGGATAATGACTAATCTAGTTACCTGGTTTGGGAAGAACGTGGATAATGACTGATCTAGTTACCTGGCTTGGGAAGAACGAGGTTAATGACTAATCTAGTTACCTGGTTTGGGAAGAACGAGCATCATGACTGATATAGTTACCTGGTTTGGGAAGAACGTGGATGGTAAACTCTTTGCTGTCTGACCGAGTCTGGTTGGTACTTCGTAGTAAGTTAACCGCTTTACACAGAAACGAAGCTGACATTCTAGCAGTAAAGGATAAAACTGAATGGAAGTACTCTGGCTTCCTGGTAGACAGCTGTAAAAAGTGTAACATACATTTAAGTCAGATGTTTATAAGATCCAAGTTAATAAGTATTTCTTCGTCAGTCTTAAACCACAACGGAAGCTAAACATTAAGTTCTCGGACATCATACTCTCCTGTACTTTCTCTCTCACACAATGTTTGAACAAGCTAAAAACTTTTGAAACAGACCATTACAACAAAAATCACAAATCCCTGATGGTTGCTCTTCCTAATCTTGTATAGACAAATCCCTGACTGTTGCTCTTCCTAATCTTGCATAGACAAATCCCTGACTGTTGCTCTTCCTAATCTTGCATAGACAAATCCCTGACTGTTGCTCTTCCTAATCTTGTATAGACAAATCCCTGACTATTGCATCAGGGATTTGTCTATACAAGATTAGGAAGAGCAATAGTCAGGGATTTGTCTATACAAGATTAGGAAGAGCAACCATCAGGGATTTGTCTATACAAGATTAGGAAGAAGGTTGCTATTCCTAATCTTGTATAGACAAATCCCTGACTGTTGCTCTTCCTAATCTTGCATAGACAAATCCCTGATGGTTGCTCTTCCTAATCTTGTATAGACAAATCTCTGACTATTGCTCTTCCTAATCTTGTATAGACAAATCCCTGACTATTGCTCTTCCTAATCTTGTAGACAAATCCCTGATAGTTGCTCTTCCTAATCTTGTATAGACAAATCCCTGATGGTTGCTCTTCCTAATCTTGTATAGACAAATCCCTGACTATTGCTCTTCCTAATCTTGTATAGACAAATCCCTGATGGTTGCTATTCCTAATCTTGTATAGACAAATCCCTGACTGTTGCTCTTCCTAATCTTGCATAGACAAATCCCTGATGGTTGCTCTTCCTAATCTTGTATAGACAAATCTCTGACTATTGCTCTTCCTAATCTTGCATAGACAAATCCCTGATGGTTGCTCTTCCTAATCTTGTATAGACAAATCCCTGATGGTTGCTATTCCTAATCTTGTATAGACAAATCCCTGATGGTTGCTATTCCTAATCTTGTATAGACAAATCCCTGACTGTTGCTCTTCCTAATCTTG
>NW_013674190.1:21500-22360 GCF_000517525.1 Limulus polyphemus | reverse complement strand
TAGCTTTGTGCGAAATTCAAAACAAACAAACCACTTGATTTAGACCAGCGATCTCGAAACCTTTTAGCCAGAGGCCTGTGCAGATGTTACACCCTGGTAGAGGGCTCTCACTTAATGAATAATTAAAGTATGGTTACTCTTCGTAACTCTACTTTTGGTAATTTGTTTTATGACAAAAATAAACAACGTTGTGTGGTCATGTTTACTTTTATAAATAATACCGGAAGTATTGCTTTGTCCAGTGCAGAGGTCGCCAATCCAAATAACTAGAAGAGCTTTTTTTTTTTTTTTTCAAACTCGGTGAAAACACAAGATACTAGAAGCCGCAATGCATGTAATCCCTCTTTCAGTAATTGGACAACGAGATAGTTGAAGATCCGCAGGTTGTCGACCTCTGGTCAAGTTTCAGGATTTGTTTGTTTGCGCTTTATCCACTGCGGGCAATCTTAACTCCAGATTTAGCGTTCTAGGTTCTTAAGTTTGTGTATGAACTACGGGGGGACCGGGTGTGAGGGAGGTTTTATTGAAAATATTTCTACGTAGACCCCAGTTTGTGAACGAGGGAATAAGAAAATCCGAGTAGTTTAAAAAGTACATCAGAGTTTTGTTGTTTTTACAAACACCAATCAAAACCTAAATTGTTCAAAACCTGAATAGACTTTACCAACATTTACTTTCAATTTGGTCCTAACATTCCAGACCGTAGACTTATTAACCTCACTTAATACTGACGTCATTATACGTAGTTGATGATGACTTATTAACCTCACTTAATACTGACGTCATTATACGTAGTTGATGATGACTTATTAACCTCACTTAATACTGAAGTCATTATACGTAGTTGACGATGACTTATT
>NW_013674190.1:19384-20709 GCF_000517525.1 Limulus polyphemus | reverse complement strand
GACGATTTATTAACCTCACTTGATACTGAAGTGACATTATACGTAGATGACGACTTATTAACCTCACTTGACACTGAAGTGACCTTATGCGTAGATGACGACGATTTATTAACCTCACTTGATACTGAAGTGACATTATACGTAGATGACGACTTATTAACCTCACTTGACACTGAAGTGACCTTATGCGTAGATGACGACGATTTATTAACCTCACTTGATACTGAAGTGACATTATACGTAGATGACGACTTATTAACCTCACTTGACACTGAAGTGACCTTATACGTAGATGATGATTGTTTTAAAGTACGAAAACATTTGTAAAACAATCTTCTCCTTTTCTTCATTATTCTTCATTGGCTCAGCCTGGAGATTTATAGCGCCAACATCGAGGGTTCGGTCCCCGCCACGGACAGAGCGCAAATAACCCATTATTGTGTAAAGAAAACTTCAGTCTTTTGCGAGAACGCAGTGACCATCTAGCGAATATTTAATGCAATCATATTGATATCTAATTATGAACAATGTGATTTCATGATTTTTTTGTTAAGCCTAATTCATGTATATTTCTTTAGTTTTCTTCACATTTAGTGGGCTATGGACGAAATGGGTTAATGGGCGAATAGTCCAAGAATTGGTGATGGGTGATGTTGACTAGTTACCTTCCTTTTAGCTCATGGTCAGGTGGTTAGGGCGCTCGACTCGTAATCTGTGGGTCGCGGGTTCGAATCCTCGTCCCACCACACAAGCTCGACCTATCAGCCGTGGAGGCGTTATATTGTTGTGGTCAATCCCACAATTTCGTTGGTAAAAGAGTAGCCCAAGAGTTGGCAGTGGGTGGTGATAAATATCTGCCTTCCATCTATTATTTCACTGCTAAATTTGGGATGGCTAGCGCAGATAGCCCTCGTGTAGCTTTGCACAAAATACAATACAAACCAAATCCTTTAGCAGTTAGTTGAAAATTAGGGACGGCTATAAGCAGAGAGTCCCTATGTAGCTTTGTTCGAAAGTTCTGAGACAAACAAACCTTTTATTCATTTTATAAAGCCCTTCTAATCTATAACTTCCAGGAATAAAAATAGTAAAAAAAAACTTCATAACTTCATCAGACGGACAACCCTAATGTATGTTTTTGCAAAAATTACTAAAAAAATCTTTCTTTGGTTGTATTCAATTGATCACGGATGTTTGGGTGCCTGTACTTTGAATCCGAGGGTTTATGAATGTCAGTTTTTATGGGGCCGGAATTTTTACAGCAGGTGTCTGTGACTTGTTGGCGATAAATGTGAACAATAAACAGACAGCACACAATCCACTTA
>NW_013674190.1:14717-18408 GCF_000517525.1 Limulus polyphemus | reverse complement strand
CACTCAGTCTAGAACTGTTTAATTATTTCTCATTTAACACGCTTTTTTAACTCCTTTCTCTATCTGCACGCTTTTTTATAACACGCGACAGAAAAATCTAGAAATATCTAGCCTTTTAGTGACAACAGTATTACACAGATCGAGAAAAACTAAGAAGCTTCAAGTAAGATGACGTCAACAATATTACGAAAACCTAGTACAACAATTAAGCTGCATACACAACTTACGACTCGTACAGAGTTACGTAATTAAACTTGTCATAATTAGCGTTTTTAAAATAATTAACTTTTAACACTCTTGTTATAAAAACAAAATAATCATTAAATATTCAATCACTAAATAAACTACATAATAGCCACCCAGTGGCACAGCGGTATGTCTGCAGACATACAATGCTAGAAACCGGGTTTCGATACCCGTGGTGGCTAGAGCACAGATAGCCCATTGTGTAGTTTTGAAAAACAAACAAAATCAATAATAACTTAAACTAAACAAACAATGATTGGGGTTGTGTCTCTTTCCACAAGAAACAAACTGTGCGCTGTGAGATATCAAACAATGATTGGGGTTGTGTCCGTTTCCACAAGAAACATACTGTGCACTGTGAGATATCAAACAATGATTGGGGTTGTGTCCGTTTCCACAAGAAAC
This sequence comes from Limulus polyphemus, assembly GCF_000517525.1. Taxonomy (NCBI): domain Eukaryota; kingdom Metazoa; phylum Arthropoda; class Merostomata; order Xiphosura; family Limulidae; genus Limulus; species Limulus polyphemus. The sequence goes on along the minus strand of NW_013674190.1, from coordinate 17,757 downwards.
ATACTGTGCGCTGTGAGATATCAAACAATGATTGGGGTTGTGTCCGTTTCCACAAGAAACATGCTGTGAGAGTGACGTCAAATTCCACTGTTAGAGTAGTTCAAAAGTTGGCGGTGGGTGCTATTGAATAGCCACCTTCCCTCTAGTCTATAACTTTAAAATTAGATAGTACCTGAAACAAATTGCTTGGGAATAAGAAGACTTAAATGTGTACATGGTTTCCTAATTATTTGTTTTCTTCACGAAGTTGGGCTAAAGGAGTATCGTAATAGCGCGCGCTACTGGTTCCACTTCGTTAACTGTAACTGTTCAATAAATAGTAGGTTACATATAGTCGTGTGTATGATCAATAGAGCCCGTGCTGGAGTAGAACACCTGCAAGTCGCGAGACGTGAGTCACCGTAAAGCTAATAGGATGTATTGACTTCGTCGTCTGCGCTTCACCATCCAATGAGTGGGACTCTTTCATTATGTAATGGAAAAGGTGTATCAATCAACAGTGGACTCGATCGTTGATATATGAAAGGTGAAATTGGATCGACCAATGTGTAGAACTGTAACACTGATTGATTAAAGACTGAGTCAGCAGTTAGTAAAAGGCTTAGATTAATTCGAGAGACGTAGCCGCCCGGGTTTGTTATTGAAATATCAAGAATATTTATAAACGACCTGGGATCAGAATAGATACCCAATAATCCAGCGCTTTCTGAAAATGAGTTTTCCTTCATCGGGGATTTCTGAAAGCGCAGGATTATTGGGTTTCTGTTCTGAGTCTATAACTTTAATTCTGTTGGTGCTGTGTGCTTTTGAATATTATGACTTTGTTTGTATATAAAAGGCTTCATTTTTCTCCGACGCTACATTCATTCGACCTTGTGGCCGTTTATCAAAGTGACTTCTCATACGTCTTAGTTTGTAATATTTATAAAATAACGATTTCTTATTTTCCTACAATTTCACGAGCATGCCGTTCAGAAATTGACTCGGTCCACAAATGCGAGTGGACGCCGTTTAAGCGCAACATAACGCAGGTGAAAACGCGTTTCTTTGTAATTTGACATGAGATTGTGTAACATATGTCGAGCGAGGTTTGTGGATGTGTATATATTTGTCACCGTGATAATAACAGAGGTAGATAGCCTGTAACGTACCACAGAAAACAACAGTCGTAAAAGTATACACGATTTTTTTTAACTGCTTAAATGTCAAGAGTTGGCGGAGTGTACTGTTGATTAACTGCCATCCCTCTGGTCTACCAGTTCAGCGATAGGCCTTGTCTAGTTTCGGAACAACTTTTCTTATTTTCCAGTAACTGTGGTTCATTTAGCTTGTCCACGTGTTTGAAATACTTCTTGGAAAGCCTGAGTGGTGTTACACTAAAAGTGTAGGTTTGTGAGGGACTGGTTCAAGTGACCAGTCATCCACTGGGATTTGTATTATGTTTCAAACATGACCCAAGGACTCGCCATTTCTAAAGGACCACTAAAAAAAAATCATTGCTCTCTGAAAGTGGATTAACCAAAAAAAGGACAATTTGGTATGACAGTTAATGTATTTAAACATTGTGTCATACATACACTTCTGATTCGTACAAATGGAGCACGTGCGTATCTTTAAAACCTAGCCTCATAGGATATCTCGGTCATCGAAACTTCTGAGTACAAAATTGATTTATTTCCGAAGTTTATTTTAAACATCGATCAAAATTCGGGCCGAGTGCAGGTAGATGTTTGAGGTATAACATAGTCCCGTGTGTTTGTTTATAATAAATTCAATATAACAGTACTGAAATCTCTAGTATTATGTGATTCAACTGGCAACTCGCAGTGTACCGTGAAGTACGAACAGTAAATGAATGTAAACGTACAAATGTAAAAACGTGTAACATTACATCTATTGAGCTAACTAATGGCAGAAACTAATAAGTTTCATGTTACAAAACTAACATACTAACATACTCCAACGTTTTTCGTATAGACTATAGAGGATCAGACTGTTGAGAAGGAAGACACTAGAGGGCCATAACCAGCTACTCACGCAATTGAAGTTTCCTGTTAAAGGTTATTTACAAATAAGTTTTTTAATGCATAAACTTGAACTTTGACATGTGATTCATGGTGAGTGCTCGGGTCAGATAAACTTGTTGAGCAGGATGCGCCTTCTATGAGCCCTCCCACCCCATAACTAATTTACTGATTGGTTTGTTGTTGTTAGTACACTAGTTCTTCACCTGCGATTGGATGGCTAGTTAAAGACCTGTTTTGGAGCTAATGCCGTAGTTATTCTTTTCCAGAATTGTAAGACCCAGTGGAGTCCATTGGTTAGTGTTCTAGATTGTGGAACTCCGCACATTGGAGCCATGAGTGACGGCCAAGTATCACCTATTATATCAGGCAATAGTAGCCCAAAAGTTGAAGGTGGATGCTGTTGACTAGCTCCTTTCCCTCTTGTCGAATTAGAGTTGACTAGCGCAGTTAGCCCCTTGCGGGAATGTCCGAAAATAAACCCCAATTGTATCTTTCCAGTTAATACATATGGTGAATTTTAACTTTTTTACTGTAGTTGTTTCTGTTTAACTAACTTACTATTGAAACAACGTAGTGAGTCTCTGAGACTACTGGTAGATTGTAATTTCACACAAAGTATAGAAAAAAGATACTTTACAAAACACCATCACACATACAAATGTTACGTGATTAATGTCGGCCTTAGGCCTACATGAGTGCAACTGTTAGATGAGGACTTTATTGTTGAAAAGATGTTGTTCCTTACTGCTGCCTGATGTAGGCCTAATACTCTACAAAACACCATCACACATACAAATGTTACGTGATTAATGTCGGCCTTAGGCCTACATGAGTGCAACTGTTAGATGAGGACTTTATTGTTGAAAAGATGTTGTTCCTTACTGCTGCCTGATGTAGGCCTAATGCTGAAACGAGTCATTTAGTATATCTTCGTATCTTCGTTTTTTGTGAAATACTTTCTTTTTAAAAAAAAAAATATTTCATTGTCACCTGAGTTAGGCCTACGGCCAAAA
>NW_013674190.1:9291-13891 GCF_000517525.1 Limulus polyphemus | reverse complement strand
GTTGAAAAGATGTTGTTCCTTACTGCTGCCTGATGTAGGCCTAATACTCTACAAAACATCATCACACATACAAATGTTACATGATTAATGTCGGCCTTAGGCCTACATGAGTGCAACTGTTAGATGAGGACTTTATTGTTGAAAAGATGTTGTTCCTTACTGCTGCCTGATGTAGGCCTAATGCTGAAACGAGTCATTTAGTTATATCTTCGTTTTTTGTGAGAGACTTTCTTTTAAAAAAAAAAATATTTCATTGTCACCTGAGTTAGGCCTACGGCCAAAACTAGTCATGTAATACATATCTTTTAGTGTTGGGGTAATTTCTTTTGAACAACTGAACAACTTACTGTTGTGTAATTTAGGCTTAAGGCCGAAACTATTCATGTAATAAATTCTCATGTTAAGGTACTTTCTTGTGATTAATGGAATAAATTACCGTTGCTTGATCTAGGCCTAAGGCCGAAACTATTCATGTAATAATTTTGTGTGTGAAGGTACTTTCTTGTGATCAATGGAATAAGTTACTGTTGCTTGATCTAGTCCTAAGGCCGAAACTGGTGGTATAATACATAGGCGACTTTGTTAGGGCAATAAAATATTTTTTTTTCAATTTCTCCGTGTAATCATCCATGCATATATCAAATACTAATTTTTAACCTGTACATACGGATAGGAACCCCACAAACATCATCGCCCCCCGATGGTTTTCCCAGAAGTCCTGAACTCAGAAAACTTCTGTCGAAATGCTGGAGGTGAAGAACCGAGCCCATGGTGCTATACAATGGATCCAATGGTCCGATGGCAACACTGTGATATTCCAAAGTGTGGTACGTACTAACTATATCCCTCTTCCTGGTCTCTGTGTTTTCATGTTAATAATGAGTATTGTTATCCAACGTGTTACAGTTATAGTGTTAAATGTATCATTTATTTGTTGTGTATGACTATTGTTATCTAGTGAGAGCTCAGTATATTACCGCATATAGCTACTTATGAAATAATATTCGCTATTTTATTTATATGACATTCAGAAAACGCCACCTTGAAAGAAGAAACCAAAACTGAGCTGTTGGACACATTTGTACCTCCAGAAGAACCCGTCTTCACCCCTTCGTTCATCCTCATCGTATGCGCTGTTAGTCTGGTAGCTGTGGTCATTATCTTGACCATTCTTCTGTGTTGCAGACGTCTTCGTAAGATCCACAAAGGCTATAACGCCACTCCTACTGCAGACGTAGAAATTGATTTGGACAAACTTCCGTCCAATATGTCTTATCACAAAACAAATGTACAGCTAAATCCTAAACTGGAGAGCTTAGAATACCCTCGTAACGACATTATCTACATCCGGGACATTGGACAAGGAGCTTTTGGGCGGGTCTTTCAGGCCAAGGCATCAGCTCTGGTTAAGGAGGAAGAGTTTACTATGATTGCTGTCAAAATGCTCAAGGAGGAAGCTACAGAAGATATTCAGAAAGATTTTGAACGAGAAGCGTGCCTATTGGCTGATTTCGACCACCCAAATATTGTCAAGTTACTGGGAGTCTGTGCCATTGGAAAACCCATGTGCTTGTTGTTTGAATTCATGGGGAAAGGGGATTTGAATGAATTCCTCCGATCTTGTGCTCCGAGTAACTACATTGTTCGAACTCCAAACGGTGACATGTTTAGTGACGTTAGGCTTAGTCATCTCGACCTTCTTAACCTCGCCAAACAAGTTGCTGCTGGAATGGTCTACCTATCTGAACGGAAGTTTGTCCACCGTGACCTAGCCACCAGGAATTGTCTAGTCAATAATGACATGGTTGTGAAAATCTCGGACTTTGGACTCTCTCAGAAAATTTACACCTCTAACTACTACAAAGGTAACGAGCACGATGCCATTCCAATCCGATGGATGCCCATAGAGTCCATTCTCTTCAATAAGTTCACAGTTGAGTCTGACATTTGGGCTTTTGGTGTGGTGCTATGGGAAATATTCTCCTTCGCCCTCCAGCCCTATTATGGCTTGACCCATGAGGAAGTGGTGATGTTTGTCCAGGAGGGTAATATTTTGTCCTGTCCAGACCACACTCCCTTGTCCATCTACAGCTTAATGAAGATTTGTTGGACCAGAAAGCCCAGCAGTAGACCTTCTTTCAAATTCATTTACAAAAAGTTGACAGACATTCATGATGACATGTCCAGATACCAAGAAAAAGTTCGAAGAGCTCATATTTAGAGAACAAGGTTTACTCACACCCACAACACTCAGATTGGTTTAGAGAACAAGGTTTACTCACACCCACAACACTCAGAGAACAAGGTTTACTCACACCCACAACACTCAGAGAACAAGGTTTACTCACACCCACAACACTCAGATTGGTTTAGAGAACAAGGTTTACTCACACCCACAACACCAAGATTGGTTTAGAGAACAAGGTTTACTCACACCCACAACACCAAGATTGGTTTAGAGAACAAGGTTTACTCACACCCACAACACTCAGAGAACAAGGTTTACTCACACCCACAACACTTAGATTGGTTTAGAGAACAAGGTTTACTCACACCCACAACACTCAGATAGGTTTAGAGAACAAGGTTTACTCACACCCACAACACCCAGATAGGTTTAGAGAACAAGGTTTACTCACACCCACAACACCCAGATAGGTTTAGAGAACAAGGTTTACTCACACCCACAACACTCAGATAGGTTTAGAGAACAAGGTTTACTCACACCCACGTGCTGAGATTGGATGTAAGATTTAATTAGTTTTATATTTCACGTGAAGGACGTTTTTCTCCAATAGGTTGGATGGATCATATTTACGTGTATTGTTCTGTATTGAAAACGTCTTTCTTCTGAAAATCTTAATTTCCTAATTTCAAACAATCATATTGTTCCAGCATCGCGTGAAACTTGTTACACCTTAAGATCCTGTGTGGTGCACGAGAAATCAAAATATTGATTTGTCAACTAAAGAAATGTCAAATCCTAAGAGAAACGGTAAATGAGAGACAAAACGGTTATATTTCAAGCAAAGAAACGTCTTTCTGTACTGCGTGATATTGTTTTTATTGTTCTGTCGGAGTTGCTGTAGTGAGCAAAATAAAAGTCTGTAGAAAACTACCAAGTGATCGGAACCGTTCTTCCTATGTGAAAGGGGTTTAACTGTGAATAATGTGACTTGTATCTGCTCGAAAAATAATTACTTAACAAAAACTAATCAAGATACCAAAAGTACGTTATCTCGAAAAATTATAAAAACCAAAAAATAATTATCGGTTTTTTTTTAATCTTATTTTTTTAAACAGTATTATAAAATTATTCTATATTCCAAAGCCATTTAAGTGATGTTGTTTTATTTTTAAAAACTTAATGTATTGTCCAGAACTTATGCGACCACTTGACCACTATCTTGTCTTCTTTCGGTCAAAGCGATTTTTGTAATGTTATGTCGCTCATCAACAATGCTGTCACTTGGACGAGGTTCCATCCTAATTTCAGGGATTACGTGAAGTTCATTTGAAGTCGTGTACATATTCTCATCAAGTAAGTTTTGTTCACTCTGCTTGAGTGATAGTGTGGGCGTGTCTTCGGCAAATCATCTATGATGTCACATGTGATTAGAATGTGCCAATCCGGTAGGGTGTTTCGGTAATCGCCATGTAGTGTATTTATGAAGTGTGTGATAATTATTCATTTTTGACAAACACCAGTATTGCTGTAACCGGAAATTACAATATTTTAAATTTAAAAGTAAAATATCTGCGCCCTTTTTTTTTTTTCTCAATTTTTCAGTCCCGTCTGTAAAGTGTTATTGTTCTTTAAACAGTTTAGGCCTTGGAGTTATGTGCAGTTCATCTATTCAAAAAATTTGTTTTGGCATACGTGTTGAGTGCAGTACATGTACAACAAAGGAAGTATTAGGCCTTTACGTTTATATTATAAAATTGTGTTTAGGCCTAAACTTCGTGGGCAGTACGAGCGAGACAGTGTTTTTAATGCGATATTGTAATATTCCAACGTAAATAGCTTTTTTTTTACCGTATATCTTGTACTGTATTGTAAATGCGGGATACCAGTTGCTCTGAACTGCAAAATATTGAATATATTAGAAACCTCTAATCGGTGACATCGCTACGATATTCAACCACGAGGATTGAGTAGTAGCATAATTTTTCTAAGATATTCCATTTCGTTGTCACCAGATGGCTCTCTCTCATTTTTATATCATCAGTGAGTCTAGTGTTCCGGAGTTCTTATTATCCTAGTAATACCTGGTCACTGTCAGGGAAACAGTATTCCTGGATACCTATACCACTGCGTCTAACGTCTGTTGTTCTGTGGGAAGTTTGATACATATCAAATATAAACTTGATAACATTTCAAATTTCCCGTGTTTTTGTGTGTAATTTGTTAAATTGTGAGGATAACCATCTAACGAAAACTAGTATCATTAGCTCATTCTAACTTTCTCTGACTCATGTTTGGAATGATAAATATAACCACAACTCTTCGACTAGGCTTTACTACTCAATGATGATCAAAGTTTGGAACTAATTTTTTCTATCTTCTTGTTTACAGACACTATTTTATTTGATCTTCATT
>NW_013674190.1:7839-8435 GCF_000517525.1 Limulus polyphemus | reverse complement strand
ACAGACGTTGATGATTACAGACGTTGATAATTATATATGCTGATAATTACAGACGTTGATAATTATATATGCTGATAATTACAGACGTTGATGATTACAGACGTTGATAATTATGTATGCTGATAATTACAGACGTTGATAATTATATATGCTGATAATTACAGCCGTTGATGATTACAGACGTTGATAATTACAGACGTTGATGATTACAGACGTTGATAATTATATATGCTGATAATTACAGACGTTGATGATTACAGACGTTGATAATTATGTATGCTGATAATTACAGACGTTGATAATTATATATGCTGATAATTACAGACGTTGATAATTATATACGCTGATAATTATATATGCTGATGATTACAGACGTTGATAATTATATATGTTGTAATTACAGACGTTGATAATTATATATGCTGATAATTATATGTGCTGATAATTACAGACGTTGATAATTATATATGCTGATAATTAAAGACGTTGATAATTATATATGCTGATAATTACAGACGTTGATAATTATATATGTTGTAACTACAGACGTTGATAATTATATATGTTGTAACTACAGACGTTGATAATTATATATG
>NW_013674190.1:0-7829 GCF_000517525.1 Limulus polyphemus | reverse complement strand
TAGGGTAAATCTGAGTTTGGCGTGATCCAGTGGTTAGCGTCTCGGGTAAATCTCAGTCTGGCGTGATCCAGTGGTTAGCGTCTCGGGTAAAAAAAACTTCTGTTGGCAGTACAAAGTTTTTCGTTACTTATCTCACATTTGAGGGCATGTACACTGAATGATAACTTGTCCAAGATGTATTCGTCCAGGGAAAGATGTTTTTATCATGCAGGAGTGTAATTACTTTTAATGAACCAAAACATACGTTAATGACAATATATAATAGAAATATATGTAATGTCATTTCTCTTAATATTAAATAATAGTTTTCATACCTAATATCTCTACGCGAGACTAAAATTTGGAACACGGGGTACGACCTGTTGCGAATCTCTTTCTACTGGATGATCCTGGTGCCCCAAGTTGATCCATATTATTTTGCTTTCCAATATTATTCTAAGTACCCGATCTGAACAGATTTTTATGATCTGAGTGTATGAGTATTTTAAATTGGAGGTGACTGTCACATACTCTTCCCGAGTATTTTAAGTTGGAAATGGCTGTTACATACTCTTCCCGAGTATCTTAAGTTGGAAATGGCTGTTACATACTCTTCCCAAAAATGATGAGTTTTCGATTGCAACACATTACCTACGAAACATCGATGTCATAATGTAGTTCTGATACTTTCCGTTCCATCGCTACTAACGTTATCTAGACGTGGTTGTCACGTGACTTACTGAGTTGCATATTCAAAATCGTTAACCCTAAGACTAACACGTTTAACATGAATATGTTTAAATGAAGTCATCCTATCGGTGAATATTATATTTAAGAAAGTAATTATCGTATCCGTATAGAAATGTTGAACACTTTAAAATCCGAGGTTCGATTCCCTTAGGTGGACAGAACGCAGATTGCCTATTGTGAAGGGTGTGCACTAAGTAACGCCCCTAGTGGCACAGCGGTATGTCTGCGGACTTACAACACTAGAAACCGGGTTTCGATACCCGTGGTAGGCAGACCACAGATAGCCGCTTAAACTACAAACAAACAATTATTAACGTTAACATTTTCCAATTAACTTATTGCTAGCCAACAGATGATAGAGTAGCACCAACGTTTCTTGTAAGGGTCGTCCAATAATATCACTGTAAGCATACTTGATTTCAAATACATCTGACCCCTTCCCCTAAACCCAACTAGCACTGCACTGTCTAATGGTTAAGGAACTCGGTTCGCGTTCTGCGGGATCGAAACTCTTCGCCGTATATCCTCGCCAAGGAGGCGTTATAACGTGACAGTCAATCACACTATTCATTGGTAAAAGAGCATCCCAGGAGTTGGCGGTGGGGGATGTTGAATAGCTGCCTTCCCTCGAGTAGTTTTGCGCGAATTTCAACAAATTAACACTCTTGGGTAGCCACAAAAAAAGTGAACGTAAAATCAGTGTACGACAGCGCTTCGGGTTTCAGTGAATCCATCAATGTATCTTGTACACATAATGGGTGAAAAATGGCTCAGAATATGTCAAAAATATACTACCTATAAACATATCTTACACATTGGATTAAGTTTTAGCCTGTAAGTTACGAACATTATCAAAAAATTCGAATTTATGTTAATTAATGGATGGACCGCGAAAAAATCGACACATTTCACTTGAGGTGAGAAAGGTTCAACAATTTTGGAAAATTACAGACGTTGATAATTATATATGCTGATAATTACAGACGTTGATAATTATATATGCTGATAATTACAGACGTTGATAATTATATATGCTGATAATTACAGACGTTGATAATTATATATGCTGATAATTACAGACGTTGATAATTATATATGCTGATAATTAAAGACGTTGATAATTATATACGCTGATAATTATATATGCTGATAATTACAGACGTTGATGATTACAGACGTTGATAATTATATATGCTGATAATTAAAGACGTTGATAATTATATACGCTGATAATTATATATGTTGATAATTACAGCCGTTGATGATTACAGACGTTGATAATTATATATGTTGATAATTATATACGCTGATAATTACAGACGTTGATAATTATATATGCTGATAATTACAGACGTTGATAATTATATATGCTGATAATTACAGACGTTGATAATTATATATATGCTGATAATTACAGACGTATGTCAGAGACTTTGTTTTCATGATAACTACAGCTATGTAATTGGTATTTTTGGAAAGGAGAAAAATATCCGTAGTTGGATTATAAGAGTGACAGTCATGGATGGTGTGTGTGTGTGTGGTTGAAGTGCTACCGACTGGTCAGTAGTTCAAAGTTAGAGAAGGCGGCAGATAACCAATGGAAAGCACATTGAAATAACGTCCTAGGCTGTTTTACTGGAGAGAAAACGTCATTGGATATTTCAAATAATTAATATTTGATGGGCATCCCTCGCCTTCTTATTCTTCTATAGATGACCAAAGAACTAACATACAGCAGGTCAAAGGTCGCAAACATAATTTGGAAAGCCAATTGCTTTCACGTTCTTCACCCTTGTGTTGGATGTAATCATGTGTTATTGTCACGTGCGACCAGTGCTTCTATTCGTCAAGCCCTTTCTCCTCCTCACCCCGGGTAAGATTAATTGAGGCTCGACTTGTTATTACCATAAGGTAATTAATTGCGGGTTCTCTCGACGTTTCACAAGTAAACGATCTGAATTATGCTGTTTATTAACACCGCGTATATTTCCAGCTCATTAGCTTTACACCGTACTTCCTCTGTATACACATAACTCTTGCAGTGGTTAGAATGTTCTAGAAATTTGTTGGAGACAATTATACATAAGAGGGCAAAGTTACCTGCGTCACCGGAAAGCACGAAGTAAATTTTGTGCTTTAGTTTATGAGTTTTGTAAAGTAATAATTTTTGAGATGCCAACCGCTGCTCGTGACGTGAATTAAGTCATCACAAAGGTTTATTTCTATTGGTCGTTACTTAACCTTGCACTATTTTCACCAAATTCTTAATCGCGTTAGTTCATTAGATCAGTCCTTTCTGTTTAAACTTTAGATTTTAATTGAATTCCAGCAACCTATGGGTAAAATCAAAGGAGAATATGTTATAAATATAATACGTCTGTCATATTCAGTGACGACGAGGCCTTTTGTCCATTACCATGACTTATCAGACACAGGAATGGTTTAGGTATGTCGATCGTTATGGTGTGAATCAGATTTAGGAAGTAAACTGTAATTATTACCAATATGACTGCTCTGAAACAAACAACTAAATTATTGAGACGTTTGCAACAAGATTATGAAGCTGAATTAATTACTGAGTTTGTAACTTCTTAAAACCAAAAACTTCAGGATGTTCAAATTTAATCAAGATCCACTTCGAGTTCAGTATATGGAACTTGTTCTTTTCCTTTCCAAAGTGTCGGATTTACGACTCGTTCTAAACATTTTTGATTTGATTTTATAAATTTGGGTAAATGTAATTCCAAGTTTTTGTGGTAAATAACAACTTTTAATCAAATATCTTCAGTTTAACAAGGCTAACATTTTTGTACTTACCAATTATCTACCAAGGTTGTGAAGGTGTGTTTTTTGTTTTCTTTTTCCTGCGTTTTGAAACTTTTATGGGCTGATCCTGCCTGTTAAGTTAAAAATGGCGTCCTCAACTCAACGATTACGTCATAAACATTCACGTTTCAGATGTGTGAAACCAAATATCTCTTTCTGAGCATGGTTCTAGTAGACTACTTGGTTATTTCGCACGAGCTACGCAAGGACTACTTGCACTTAAATTAGAGATTAGGCAGCTGATCAACAACACTCGCCGCCACCTCTTGGGGTACTCTTGTCTGATTGAATATGGGGATTTAACCGTCACTTTTATAGTGAATCCATTGTCCCGAATACAGAATACATTTTATCAGCATTGGTTCGTAACTATGAATCCTCAGGTCCACAATCTAGAATTCCTCACCATCAGGGCCTGACCCAAGTACGACGTATTCCCTGCAACAATTCATAATTTTCCGGTACAATGCAGGTGTGTTGGTACAGCTGGTTTAAAGACGTCAGTCGTCTATAGACTTTATTTACAGAGGCCATCTTTGAGAAGACCAGAGATGAATAGGTCAATAGAGATCACGTAATGCTTTATGGAATTTATTACAATATTCAAAATCGATCTAATCTAAAAAAGTATAAATAAATACAATTAGTGGGAATTTGAAAAATTCGACGTGCTCGGAAATTAAGAAATTCCTCTTCGCCCTCCAAAACCAGTGCCACTCATAGAAGCCATTTTCTAAGTTTCTTGCCCACCATGTACAGGGATGGGTACTTTTGCTAGAATAACTTAAACTTTTTTCTTCACTGGGGACGGGTACTTTTGCTAGATTAAGTTAAACTTTTCCTTCACTGGTGGATGGATACTTTTGCTAGAATAACTTAAACTTTTCCTTCACTGGGGACGGGCACATTTGCTAGATTAATTTAAACTTTTCCTTCACTGGTGGATGGATACTTTTGCTAGATTAACTTAAACTTTCCTTCACTGGGGACGGGTACATTTGCTAGATTAATTCAAACTTTTTCTTTACTAGGGACGGGTACATTTGCTAGATTAACTTATACTTTTCCTTCCCTGGGGACAGGCACTTTTGCTAGATTAACTTAAACTTTTCCCGTCACCGGGGACTGGTACTTTTCTTGCGACTTTTAAACCCCTAGTTATACTACGTTTTGACCAAAAGGAGATACCAATCCATTAAAAATTATCGTATACTATTATAAAATAGTATATATTTGTCAAATATTTTAGCAGACATTACTGAAAATGTTCACTTAAAATAGTGGGTGGATATGAGTCGTAAACAATTAGATCAGAGTCTCGTGTCAGTGCTTAAGATATATTAGAGTGCCCAAAGTTGGAACTTCAGAAAACTAAGTGCCGTGTGTGTAATGTTATTATTGATATTAGGTTTAATTAACGTTAGGCCTAATACCTTTTAACACTTTAAAGGCTTAATGTTCTTGGAAAACATAGATTTGTTGTTAGCATGTTCAGTGTTTGTTTTTCTGATGCACTGTCGCTATTTTAACTGGGATTTGTGTAACTGTCAGTCACTGGATAAGGCGTGGATTGTCGTGATGTCACGAGATAAGACGGGCTGTGTCGACTTTCTTTGACCTTTATAGACCCACAAAATAATATCCACAACCAGTACTTCGCACGCTCTTTGTTAGTCAGATATTGTCTACTTGTTATGACATTTTCTACTGGTACGCCCGGGGCGTACGCGTGTTTTCGCATCGGAAAGGGATTGCATTGTCTGACGTGTCATGCGTTTACTGTTGTCCTTACGTCATATTCTGTAAGTGTGTAGCGTGGCCATCTGTTATATTGTAGTAATATTTCTTTGTGGTCTTGTTTTATCTTTTTTGTTGTTTAGTTCGCTGCGCCGTTCTTAACTTCGTAACTGGATTATTTGAACGAGACCATAGAAAAAGTGTAATGGATCTTTCCAGGTCACGTGATGTACAGGAAACGCAACAAGATTACTGTTGTATGTTGTTACATGTCACCTTGTTTGTTTGTTATGAGTTTCGCGCAAAGCTGCACGAGGGCTATCTGCGCTAGCCGTCCCTAATTTTGCAGTGTAAGACTAGAGGGAAGGCAGCTAGTCATCACCACCCACCGCCAACTCTTGGGCTACTCTTTACCAACGAATAGTGGGATTGACCGTCACATTATAACGCCACCACGGCTGAAAGGGCGAGCATATTTGGTGTGACGGGGTTTCGAACCCGCAGATTGCTAGTCGAGCGCCCTAACCACCTGCCCATGCCGGGCCACATGTCACCTTATTGTTGTTGTATGTTGTTACATGTCACCTTATTGTTGTTGTATGTTGTTACATGTCACCTTATTGTTGTTGTACGTTGTTAAATGACACCTTATTGTTGTTGTACGTTGTTACATGTCACCTTATTGTTGTTGTATGTTGTTACATGCCACCTTATTGTTGTTGTACGTTGTTACATGCCACCCTATTGTTGTTGTATGTTGTTACATGCCACCTTATTTTTGTTGTATGTTGTTAGATGCCACCTTATTTTTGTTGTATGTTGTTACATGCCACCTTATTGTTGTTGTATATTGTTACATGTCACCTTATTGTTGTTGTACGTTGTTACATGCCACCTTACCTCCTCATCTTCAGGCAAATCTTTTCAGCTAAAGCTGGTTCACCAATCACATCGCGCTCTTTAGTTATATTGAGATCCAGTCTTAACAAAAAGGTTCTTCAATGCGACATGGAAAGTAATGGGAGTTGCTATGGGAACTGTATCTATAGCAATCGCATCTTTTCTTTCTACATACGAGTCTCACTGGCATGGCGACTCGTGTAGTACAAGTTCCAAGTTTGATAGAAAGGGGGTATTCACTGTAAAGTTGAGCAATAAAACCTGCTCCTGATGTAAAGAGGACAGATTACGATCGAGGGGGGGGGGGCTACACGTTAAGTGATCTTGCCTTTGAAAGTCTTCTTTGTTTACAAAGGTGGGGGAGAGGGGGTACTTTTATGTTAAATGTATTCCAGAACAAAAATAGTTTGTTATAAAATAGTATTGTTTCTTTTTTAGACATTTTTTTTTTAATTTATAGCAAAGAAGAAAGATTTTATGAAAGATAAAGAGGTAAGAGCGAACATTATATCACTCAATTTAACATCGTCACTGAGTAAAACCGGTTTCAAGGAATTTCAACGTGAACTAGGGCAAATAAGATTAGGCTTAATATAAGACTTAAGTTCGAACTGATAGTGAAGCAACAACCGCCAACTCTTTGGCCACTCTAATCGAATAATGGTATTCGGGTATCAAACCGGGAATCCATGAATCAAACACTAGTAGCTTATGTCCGCCTCCAACCAGTTTTTAGACGTTTGAATGACAGATATTAACAATCAACAAGAGTACGAAAAAGTTCAAGATTAAGAGGTACAGATACTGAGAGACAGAAATAGAACACCAAGCAGTAAAAGTTAGAAATAGAACGCTAAGCAGTAAAAGTTAGAAACAGAACGCCAAGCAGTAAAAGTTAGAAATAGAACGCTAAGCAGTAAAAGTTAGAAACAGAACACCAAGCAGTAAAAGTTAGAAACTAACTTTTACTGCTTGGTGTTCTGAAACAGAACACCAAGCAGTAAAAGTTAGAAACAGAACACCAAGTAGTAAAAGTTAGAAACAGAACACCAAGTAGTAAAAGCTAGAAAGAGAACACCAAGCAGTAAAAGTTAGAAATAGAACGCCAAGCAGTAAAAGTTAGAAACAGAATACCAAGTAGTAAAAGTTAGAAACAGAACACCAAGTAGTAAAAGCTAGAAAGAGAACACCAAGCAGTAAAAGTTTGAAACAGAACACCAAGCAGTAAAAGTTAGAAACAGAACACCAAGTAGTAAAAGTTAGAAATAGAACGCCAAGCAGTAAAAGTTAGAAATAGAACGCCAAGCAGTAAAAGTTAGAAACAGAACACCAAGCAGTAAAAGTTAGAAACAGAACACCAAGCAGTAAAAGTTAGAAACAGAACGCCAAGCAGTAAAAGTTAGAAACAGAATACCAAGTAGTAAAAGTTAGAAACAGAACACCAAGCAGTAAAAGTTATAAACAGAACGCCAAGCAGTAAAAGTTAGAAACAGAACACAAAGTAGTAAAAGTTAGAAACAGAACGCCAAGCAGTAAAAGTTAGAAACAGAATACCAAGTAGTAAAAGTTAGAAACAGAACGCCAAGCAGTAAAAGTTAGAAACAGAATACCAAGTAGTAAAAGTTAGAAACAGAACG
>NW_013674189.1:27234-27907 GCF_000517525.1 Limulus polyphemus | reverse complement strand
TGACATAACACGTACCTGTACTACTTGTTACAATTGACACGATGACATAACACGTACCTGTACTACTTGTTACAATTGACATGATGACATAACACGTACCTGTACTACTAGTTACAATTGACACGATAATATAACACGTACCTGTACTACTTGTTACAATTGACATGATGACATAACACGTACCTGTACTACTTGTTACAATTGACACGATGACATAACACGTACCTGAACTACTTGTTACAATTGACACGATAACATAACACGTACCTGTACTACTTGTTACAATTGACACGATGACATAACACGTACCTGAACTACTTGTTACAAATGACACGATGACATAACACATACCTGAACTACTTGTTACAATTGACACGATGACATAACACGTACCTGAACTACTTGTTACAATTGACACGATAATATAACACGTACCTGAACTACTTGTTACAATTGACACGATGACATAACACATACCTGAACTACCAGTTACAATTGACACGATGACATAACACGTACCTGAACTACTTGTTACAATTGACACGATAACATAACACGTACCTGAACTACCAGTTACAATTGACACGATGACATAACACGTACCTGTACTACTTGTTACAATTGACACGATGACATAACACGTACCTGTACTACTTGTTACAATTGACACGAT
>NW_013674189.1:21056-26397 GCF_000517525.1 Limulus polyphemus | reverse complement strand
CATCAGGGCAGAACAGGAGAGGGACCCGGATTTGAAGCTAATAATTGATTTTTTCAAAGCAAGTGTTTCGTGCCCTTCTTGGGAGAAGGTGTCTAGTCTAAGCCCCGTGACAAAGCACTATTGGGCACAGTGGGACCAGTTAAAGCTTGAAGATGGTATTCTTGTCTGGAGATGGGAAACTACAGATGGGAAAGTGACGACTTGGCAAACAGTTATACCGAGGAAGTTACGGGAAGTTGTGCTGCGTCGATCCCATGATAATTTAACAGGAGGACATCTCGGAATTAAGAAGACATTGAGTCACATACGACAACGATTTTACTGGATTGGTATGAGGCGAGATGTGGAAGAATGGTGCCGGACATGCAGTACATGTAGTGCAAAAAGGGGACCCAAGCATAATGGACGCCCACCTTATGAAGAGTTGCCGGAGAATGTGTCTGAGTTTGTGAAAGTGTTATCGGAAAGGATGGATGATATTCACCATCAAGTGCGTTCAAACTTGAAAAAATCTGCTGATTCGATGAAGTTAACTTTTGATAAGAGATCTACTGAAGTCAGCTTTGTACCAGGAGACAAGATACGGTTGTATAAATTCACACACAAAAAATCTTAACCAATAACATAATAACTTAGTTACGTTGTGTACTACTGTCTTATAATCAGGAAACTTAATATTTACAACAAGCAAGTACAAACAAGTGTTGTCTATGGAGGTTGAGTCCTTGAATTCTTTTATAAGAAAAAATAACATCTAGGATATATCTGCGTTTCCACCCTGATGAAAAAGATGTATTTCGTTATCCAATAGTCTAATGGCTACACATCGTTGTCTAATAACCTGCAGGTTATATATCGTTATTCAATAAACAACGGGATATATATCATTATCCAATAAATTACATGCATCATTCTCGCATTGTCTACAATTGAATCTCTTCACTTTGATGAACAATAACTCTTCCAAGACAGAAATCCTCTATTCTCGCTTTGTTCAAAACTGGTTTGAAGAGCAGTGACATCAATTATCTTCTAGAACAGGTCTTAACTTTTAGTCATAGTCCTGTTTACCAACTTTGGTCTGGTCTTGAAAGTCGCTTTCACTGATACATATCAGTGAATCATCAATGAAACCATAGTCCTGATGAATGGATTACAGTCGAACACGATCCGTGCCAGCATTTAATGGAGTTCGTCCACACACGATCCAACTTAATAATAGGACAGTGTATAAACGTTTATTCTACAGTCACGCTTATCAACTCACTCAATATATTATCACTAGTGAACCAATCCGGACGTGGCCTAGTAGTTAGCTTGCCCAGAATCTGAAACTAAAGATTCATGATTCGTGACTCCATGCCGCAATACCCACTCCACACTTCGGGAATGTACTAGAAGACTTATGATCACATTTTACTATTGGATCAAACAAGGATTGGCGGCGGATGATGTTGACTAGCTGCCTTCCCTGTAGTTTATCGGTTAAGATTTAAGGACTGCAATACACCCATCTATTCACTACTAACCATGATTAGTTTCCAACTTCAATTCCTACAGTGATTTACAAGACTGTGAAAATTTTCCTATTGTCCAAGATTTCATTATTTTGGAGAAAGATTCAAGTGAAAAATGTTAAGAACTTTAGGGATACAAAACTTGTAGTATAATCAGATCTTAGTTAATGTATCTCGATTACAGTTCAAAGAGATGAAAGGTTTTACTGCGTCCGAACTTAGAATGATCTCGACTTTTGACAGAATTCGGACTAAAACTACAAGATGTTTTCTAAAGATAAATTCTTGTATTCCTGAAAGACAACTGTTTGGTATGTGTGGTAGTTTTAATGAGCCAGTAAACGTTATAAAGATATTGAAATTATCAAGTATGAAATTAGAAATCGTGCTGACAAAAACAAGGTTTAACTAGACTGTACAGCTGTAAATCTAAGGAGGTTGGATAGTCATCGTTAGAAGTAATTTCGAAAAATAGTGTTTGTATTGTTGTTAATGTTGTTTTCTGTAATGGACTAAAACCACAGTGTCCAAGGTTAGAGTCGCTATATGCCGCTCAACACAAATGGGATTTTATCCGTGATACTCAAAGACCCGCTATTTTGATAATAGTAGCAGTTTAGGCGGTGAATGCTGCTAACTAGTTTCCATCACTCTGATTAGACGCTCAAAATCAGGGATGGCTATGCCTTAAACTTAAAGAAATAATGAATTCCTTGGTTTGTACGTTTCATAAACAGTTGTATAACAGTGTTTTCTTTTCCTCTCTCTCCAACCGTATTGTTCAGACGATTTGTTTTGGAAAGAGAAACATGTTTTCCTGGTACAAGAAGAATAACTTTCCTTGTTCTCATTGTGGAAATACGGTATTTTTTTACACATTCTACATTTTCTATATCACCCATGACAAGTGAACTGCACAAAATTTGGCAATAGCACACTTGGAATATTTAACTAGCAGAAACCATGGGATGTCACAACCTTTCGAACAGGATCACTGAAGTATATGGATGTTCTTTATCCTGACCTTCAATTTCGTCAACCTGGTTTGAATCCAAGTAAGTTTTTTCTCAGAAGTTATTTGAAAACAACACACAAGCTATCCAGATGCTTGCAGTAACTCGAGATGTGTATGGAAGTTCCCAGAGTGCAATACATATGGTTATGTCACGTGATATCACAACAAAGACGACATATTCAACATGTTATTCACAGTCCCAAGTGTGTCTAGTGCAAAGATGCCAAGTTTCTCAACTTCTAATGTTCTATATAGGTTTTATATATGTTCTATATAGAGCACGCCAGTTGATAATGTTCTAGGAATCTATTGCTGTTATCAACTGTGTACAAACCGTTAACGCCTAGGTGATATAACTGCCATCAACAGCTTACAGCCTGTTAATTTTCAAGGTCCTTTACCTGACATAAACAGCGTACGAACCGTTAATGTTCTTGGAATCTATTGCTATAATAAACAATGTGTATGTTCCACCAGTTTTCTAGGTCCAATAGCTAACATCAACAACGTACAAACTACTAATGTTCTAGGTCCTCTATCTTCCATGAACAGTGTACTAGCCGTTTATGTGATATTAGACAAATATTAGTTACATTCTAATCGTAACTGAGTCCTGAAGTTTATTGGATAACGATGTATAACCTGTAGCTTATTAAATAACGATGTCTAGCCTATAGAGTTTTGGATAACGATATATAACCTTCAGATTATTTGATAACGATGTATAACCTTTAGATTATTGGATAACGATATATAACCTGTAGTTTATTGGATAACGATATATAAACCGTAGTTTAATGGATAACGATATATAACCCGTTGTTTTTTGGATAACGAAATATAACCTGCAGGTTATTAGACAACGATGTGTAACCTGTAGATTTTTGGATAACGATATATAACCTGTAGTTTATTGGACAACGGTGTATGACCTTTAGATTATTGGATAACGATATACAATCTGCAGCTTATTGATAACGATATACAACCCCTAGTTTAATGGATAACGATGTATAACCTGTAGATTATTGTATAATTATGTATAACATGTAGGTTGTTAGACAACGATGTATAACCTGTAGATTATTGTATAATTATGTATAACATGTAGATTGTTAGACAACGATGTATAACCTGTAGATTATTGGATTATGATATATATCCTGCAGTTTATTGGATAACGATGTCTATCCTGTAGATTTTTGGACGACGATATACAACTTGTAGTTTATTGGATAATGATATATAACCCGTAGTTTATTGGACAACGATGTCTAACCTGTAAATTTTTGGATAACGATATCTAACCTGTAGTTTATTGGATAATGATGTATAACCTGTAGGTTATTACATAATGATGTTTAACCTGTAGTTTATTGGATAACAATATATAACCCATAGATTATTGGATAATGATGTATATTCTGTATGTTACTGGATAATAGTATATATCCTGTAGATTATTGGATAATGATGTATAATGTAGGTTATTGGATAATGACATATAACCTGTAAGTTATTGGTTAATGACGCTTTGTCATTTTTTTGGAATTTTGATACTTCCTGCTATTCTCAAAACAAACAATGTAATATATATACATATATGAAATAAAAATAACGTTTCCAGTTAAGACTTCAAATTATTTTCCTGTTGTCCACTATTACAAGTGTAAAATAATCTATAAAAAAGGATGTCATGCTCCGTTGTTAATCTACAGAACACGAGTTTGTTTAGATATATCCAACAAGGAAATGAGATATCATAATGTATCAGCGTCTTCTGGTGCATCACCATACATATTTCCGGGAAACTTACCTCTACCGTTTTAATAAAAACAAAATCTGTATGTATAATATTAAGATCACGACTCTGTATCCAGAATTGTTTGAACTGGTGTGAGTATTATAAATACATAGTAAATACATGTAGTGTAGATTGAACGTCGTTAAGCTTCTACTAAGTATATATAATAAACGTCTATTAAACTTCGTCTGTTTTCCTCACATCCACCAAGTAGCGTGTATGTAAATATTGTATACACCTTCATGTTCAATATACTACATTATACATTTCTATACAGAACAAAAACACAGGAAACATTGTTTACAAACCTGAACAAGCAGCCAAGCAATGTGATTCTGTGTTATATCGGTTTCCATTCCCTCCACAACCCCCGTAAACAAATGTCTTGCATTGACGGGTCTTTGGATTGTAGTAATACCTGGGGAAATAACCATAACAATGTCCTGGGTCAGGTGGAGATTTGCAGTCTCGACCTGTGAAGAAATGAAGAATTCACTGTTACTTGAAAAGTGTATCGGTTAAGTGTAATTAACCTTGTGAAACTAAATATTTGGTATAAAAACTGTTTGTTGGAACGTGGTAATGGTTGGTAAAGAAACCGTAGCAAGGTCCTGAATGAGGTGGAGACTTGCCTTTTTATCCTGACCAGTCACACTCACTACTGTATACGTTGAGTTTAATAAACATTAGGAAGGTAATTACTTAGTATAACACTGTTTTATTATACGTATTTGTATTTGAAATGTCTAACCCTAACGTCGGTTAATGTTTTTAAATTTTAAAGCTAGGGTATTTTGGAACACAGTTATCTTTCAGTGTAATTAAATGATATGAAATATTTCCATGTTAGATACCTTGACAACAAGATTCCAGACTTGTACGTAGAAATTTAAATGGGTTCGAAATAGTAATGTTACATAAAAACAAGTGATTTGTATCGTTAATTCAGAAACGAATCACACAGAACACGTAACAAAAGATAACCGTACCTGTGGCTATTGAGAA
>NW_013674189.1:18278-20679 GCF_000517525.1 Limulus polyphemus | reverse complement strand
ATGAAATAACTTACTATTCTTGCTGGGTGTGTTTTATATTAAATTTATCAGTAAAGAACAGTGACAGACCCGATGCTTCCGGGAAACACTTTGTTTACCAATAGAAAATAAAATTAACAGTCACGTGACTTTATGAGATAAGTTAACGTCGGGAGAAACAGTGCTTCCTATTTTTTGATACTTTTATTGTCTAATATTACTTATTTAAACCATTACATTACTGAGTTATAGAAAATAGCTGTTCCAGAGTACATTTTACAGCATGATTTGGGCCTATATTGCTATTCATATTTGATTAAACACCCTTTTTTACTTATCATTAGATAAGTAAACATAATAACTTTTAGTTGTCGTGACAACACGAAATTCATCATGAGGTAGATTGAATTGTATTATAATTACAATATTTTGTACTATTATAAAAATATTGATAAAAGGATTTATTTTGTTGATGTTCTTGCTGTAATAAAATAATTACAGTAGATTGTAACACTCAGCTATTTAGGTTACAAAGATGAAGCTATGTTTCATTGATATTTTATGAAGTGTTCCACTGTAAGGATGGTATTTCTATACAATGGACTACTCCTGTCATGTTTATTGATTTAAATGACGTTTCGGTTTTCATGTTTATAAAACTATGTTATGGAGATTAAGTCGTTAATATAACAATATATAATTAATGTAACAAAGCTACATGAATAAAGATGTTCATGAAAACTACAACGATCAAGCTGCTAATGTAACAAAGCTACAATGATAAAACTGATAATGTAACAAAGCTACAAAGATGAAGTTGTTAACGTAACAAGAAACTGTTATAAGATCTTATAAGTGTAAACTTGAGGTCTCATAACTGTAAGATTTGGAGCTTGATGCTTGTTAAGAACAAATTGCAGATTGACCATTATGTAACATTGCGCTAAAAAAAAAAGTCTATAAATGAGAAGAAGCTATTATTATATATATTCGTGGGAGTTTCTTTCTTTGCTCCAGATCTTTAACCCAACGCTACACAAAAGGATATCTGCGCATAGCCTTACAAACATGTGTAGTGCGCATTTTTGCAGTAACAAGCATCAATACGTTAATCGTCGGATTACCAGTCCGATAACGTTGTCCCATTCTATGGAGTAATAATATGAATTGTCATATTTCTCGTAATATATAACAAGAATCTAATAATAACGTTGTTATATCCATCTTCTGTTCTATAAAAGATAGTAATCTTTAGTTAGGCTTAGAATGTACCAGTCTTCAGTCTTCATGAAAGTTCTAATTTTTAACTGTCGCTATAACTAAACTTTATACATTCCCACACGACACAAATATTTTATTTCTTAATAATTATATTTCATAACTCAGTAAAATACATGCCTGCTTGAATAAATACGTTATTTTACAATAATGTTTAGCATTTGAATTAAAACTATGTACAGAAACTTGTAGAAGAAGGATGAACCGGGAGAACCCTAGTGATTAGGGTTTCTAACAGTTTATCTGAAGTTCTGTGGATGAGTTATAAAAGCGACGAACAAATCTCACTATTCGGTCTGATAAGAGTAATCCAAGAGCTGGCGGTGGATGATATGGACTAGTAGCGTTTTAGCTAGTCCATATCACAAATTACGGATGTCTTGCGCAGACAAACCTCGAGTAGCTTTGCTCGAAATGTAAGAAGAAAACAATATATAAATGTTTAGAAAACTGAGAGACTCAATAAATAAGTTGTATAAAGGATTGAAGGGTTTAAAGGGTAGCTACCTATTGTCCGTATATACTATAAATGTTTGGTAAACTGAGAGACCCAACAAATAAGTTGTATAAAGGACTAAACTGTTTAAAGGGTAGCTACCTATTGTTTGTATATTCTATAAATGTTTGGTAAACTGAGAGACTCAACAAATAAGTTGTATATGGGATTGAAGGGTTTAAAGGGTAGCTAGCTATTGTTTGTATATTCTATAAATGTTTGGTAAACTGAGAGACTCAACAAATAAGTTGTATATGGGATTGAAGGGTTTAAAGGGTAGCTACCTATTGTCCGTATATTCTATAAATGTTTGGTAAACTGAGAGACCCAACAAATAAGTTGTATATGGGATTGAAGGGTTTAAAGGGTAGCTACCTAATGTTCGTATATACTATAAATGTTTGGTAAACTGAGAGACCCAACAAATAAGTTGTATATGGGATTGAAGGGTTTAAAGGGTAGCTACCTAATGTTCGTATATACTATAAATGTTTGGTAAACTGAGAGACCCAACAAATAAGTTGTATATGGGATTGAAGGGTTTAAAGGGTAGCTATCTAATGTTCGTATATACTATAATGTTTGGTAAACTGAGAGACCCAACTAAATAAGTTGTATATGGGATTGAAAGGGTTTAAGGGTAGCTTA
>NW_013674189.1:0-18257 GCF_000517525.1 Limulus polyphemus | reverse complement strand
TATATGGATTGAAGGTTTAAAGGTAGCTACCTAATGTTCGTATATACTATAAACTGTTTGGTAAACTGAGAAGACCCAACAAACTAAGTTGTATATGGATTGAAGGGTTTAAAGGGTAGCTACCTAATGTTCGTATATACTATAAATGTTTGGTAAACTGAGAGACCCAACAAATAAGTTGTATATGGGATTGAAGGGTTTAAAGGGTAGCTATCTAATGTTCGTATATACTATAAATGTTTGGTAAACTGAGAGACCCAACAAATAAGTTGTATAAAGGATTGAAGGGTTTAAAGGGTAGCTACCTAATGTTCGTATATACTATAAATGTTTGGTAAACTGAGAGACCCAACAAATAAGTTGTATAAAGGATTGAAGGGTTTAAAGGGTAGCTATCTATTGTTTGTATATACTATAAATGTTTGGTAAACTGAGAGACCCAACAAATAAGTTGTATAAATTTCCTATCTGAAAGTTTAGGCGTAAATTTTTAACGACACCCGTTCGTTAGTAATATTTTTATTCTAATTAAAAACTATATGTTTGAAGACCACTTATAATGTTTTATAATACTGTTTCAATTTGAGAAAGAAAAGTACTTTATTTTATGAAACACAATACCATAGAATATCACTTTTAATGCACCGTTTGCATATATGGTAATTATTATAGGACACTCTGTATGTGATAATCTACGCACTGTAATAGCAGTAATCTCTATGAATATCAAAATTGTTATTGACTGAGTGATTAAAACTATTATACAGGCAATACTTACCAATAACTTAAGATAAGTGGTTAACCAATTAAGAATAAGATAGAATACAGTCGGTCAGTATAACAGTAGCAGCAAGATAGTCAAGACTACAGTATAAAACACTTGGTCAACATAACAGTGGTAACCAGTCAAGAGTATAGTAGAAAACAGTTGGTCAGTATAACAGTAGGAACAAGATATTCAAGACTATGGTATGAAACACTTGGTCAACATAACAGTGGTAACCATTCAAGACTATAGTAGAAAACACTTGGTCAACATAACAGTGAAAACCAGTGAAGACTATAGTAGAAAACACTTGGTCAACATAACAGTGAAAACCAGTTAAGACTATAGTAGAAAACAGTTGGTCAGCATAAAAGTAGCAACAAGATAGTCAAGACTATGGTAGAAAACAGTTGGTCAGGTTAACATAAGCAATAAAATAGTCAAGACTGTGGTAGAAAACAGTTAGTCAGGTTAACAGTAGCAACAAGATAGTCAAGACTGTGGTAGAAAACAGTTGGTCAAGATAACAGAAGCAATAAAATAGTCAAGACTGTGGTAGAAAACAGTTAGTCAAGATAACAGTGGTAACCAGTTAATACTATAGTAGACAACAGTTGACCAAGGTAACAGTGGTAACCAGTCAATACTATAGTATACAACAGTTGATCAAGGTAACAGTGGTAACCAGTCAAGACTATGGTAGAAAATAGTCGGTCAGAATAACAGTGGTAACCAACCAAGACTGTGATGGAAAATAGTTCGTCAAGACAACAGTAGTAACAGGATAATCAAGACTATGGTAGAAAACAGTTGGTCAGTATAACAGTAGAAAGAAAATAGTCAAGACTATGGTAGGAAACAGTTGGTGCAGATAACAGTGGTAACCAGTCAATACTATAGTGTACAACAGTTGATCAAGGCATCAGTGGTAACCAGTCAAGACTATGGTAGAAAATAGTCGGTCAGAATAAAAGTGGTAACCAACCAAGACTATGGTAGAAAATAGTCGGTCAGAATAAAAGTGGTAACCAACCAAGACTATGGTAGAAAATAGTCGGTCAGAATAAAAGTGGTAACCAACCAAGACTATGGTAGAAAACAGTTGGTCAAGATAACAGTAGAAACCAAACTGTCAAAAGTCAAGACTATAGAAGAAACTAGTCGGCCTATATAAAATAGCAGTAACCATATAGTTAAGACTATAATAGAAAACAGTCGGTCAGGATAACAGTAGTAACCAGTCAAGACTACGGTAGGTCAAGATAATAGTACTAAATGGACAGACAATACTATAGAAGAAAAGAGTCGTCATAATAATAATAATAATAATGAGATATCAAAACTATTTAACATGTTTGTGTTCAGTAGATGGATAACACAACAGGGCGTCGTGTTTATGGATTATTTTAGATTTCTAATACTGGAAAATATTCAAGTCTGAAGTAAAATCTTATTAATTAGTTCATCATTCGTTATAATAACAATAGGAAACCTCCATTTCGTATAGTTACGTGATAGTGCATCGTTATCCAGTAACCTACAGGTTATACATCGTTATCCAATAACCTATAGGTTATACATCGTTATCCAATAACCTATAGGTTATACATCGTTATCCAATAACCTATAGGTTATACATCGTTATCCAGTAACCTACAGGTTATGCATCATTATCCAGTAAGCTACAGGTTATACATCGTTATCCAACAACCTATAAGTTATACATCGTTATCCAGTAACCTACAGGTTATACATCGTTATCCAATAACCTATAGGTTATACATCGTTATCCAGTAAGCTACAGGTTATACATCATTATCCAATAACCTATAGGTTATACATCGTTATCCAGTAAGCTACAGGTTATACATCGTTATCCAATAACCTATAGGTTATACATCGTTATCCAGTAAACTACAGGTTATACATCATTATCCAATAACCTATAGGTTATACATCGTTATCCAGTAACCTACAGGTTATGCATCATTATCCAGTAACCTATAGGTTATACATCGTTATCCAACAACCTATAGGTTATACATCGTTATCCAGTAACCTACAGGTTATACATCGTTATCCAATAACCTATAGGTTATACATCGTTATCCAGTAAGCTACAGGTTATACATTATTATCCAGTAACCTATAGGTTATACATCGTTATCCAGTAAGCTACAGGTTATACATCGTTATCCAACAACCTATAAGTTATACATCGTTATCCAGTAACCTACAGGTTATACATCGTTATCCAATAACCTATAGGTTATACATCGTTATCCAGTAAGCTACAGGTTATACATTATTATCCAGTAACCTACACATTATATAATATTATCCAATAACCTACAGGTTAAACATCGTCATTTAATGACCTACAGTTTATATATCGTTATCCAATATGAGAAATTCTGGACAACAACCCCCTTCCCTACACACACACACCGACTCAATTTTAAAAAAACAAGTTTTATCATAAGTATGGTAGTTCTTATAGTAGGAATGGGCCAGATGTGCCACATGTGCAGTACAAATTAAAATCTCAAACTATCTGCAAAAAGCATGTAAACAAAACTCTATAAGCACTTTACACACACACTGTTGAGTTGTAAACAAACCAACTGCAGAGTAGCAAGCCACAAAAGCACTTGAGAAAGTCGGTAGAGTAAAAACAAAAATTTCACAAAACCACAAATTTGTCAATCTAACTATTTGACTGACTAACGTTGTTGGAAAGGCACAGCTCTCTCCTGCTTTCACCTTATACAAATCTAAATGCACACAATTGAATTTCGCTATCTAGGCTAAAAGCGTTTTTCTTAGTTTTACTTATAACCTTGGTAATAATAAGTAATAACAATAATCACTTTGTAACACTACAACGAGTTGATAATACAGTAGTAGCTATATTCTACGATTGTGAGTACGCTCCATAATTGACCAAGTAGCAACCAGCCCTCATATCACGTGCGGGTACAGGATTGCTTAAGCACATGCGCTACGAGATCAGCCTGCAGATGTATAAGGTAGATAAAAAATAAGTAAATCCTCCACATCAATGTTCTAACTATGATTTAACCTTTGAAAGTGAAGTTTTCAGTTATATGCATCTGACTCAAAGACTCCGTGTTGGACAAAACAATTTTATCATATCAATCAGTGCCTAAATCGTAAATCTCCTAAGTAAGGACGAATACTACCACTGCCAAAGTCTGACACGACTTTTTTCAAGTGTTCTGGACTGAAAACAAGAATGACAATATGTATAATTTACCTCTGCATTGTTTTCAAACTAAATATACCCTATTGACATCTAAGGTTGTAGTTGAAACAGTGCGATTTTGAAAATATACCTTTCAAGGAAACAAACACGAGAATTTTATGTTGGTAACCTTGAAAAGTATTTGCCTTAGCAAAGAGAGCATTACTGCAAAAATAGAGATAAGGTTACAAACATAAATATGTCAATAACAGCCAGGGAATTCGAAAGATAAGCTACGAGAAGAATAAGGCTAGAGCCCAGTCACTCTCGAGACACAGTACCAATAAAAGTGGCCCGGCATGGCCAGGTGGTTAGGGTGCTCGACTCGCAATCTGTGGGTCGCGAGTTCGAATCCCCGTCCCACCAAACATGCCCGCCTTTTCAGCCGTGGGGGCGTTATAATGTGACGGTCAATCCCACTATTCGTTGGTAAAAGAGTAGCCCAAGAGTTGGCGGTGGGTGGTGATGACTAGTTGCCTTCCCTCTAGTCTTACACTGCTCAATTAGGGATGGCTAGCGCAGATAGCCCTCGTGTAGCTTTGCGCGAAATTCAAAAACAAACAGACCAATAAAAGTTATGAGACAAGTGTTAAAAAAGTTAAATATGGAAATTACGAAATAGAAATTGGAGCACAAAAGTAAGGAAACAAAGTAGGAATGGGCGAGTTAACATTACAATACTTGGTGGTTTTTTACTCGAGCAACCTCAAAGTGGGTGTGGCCATAGTTCTGCCCGTTCCTTACTTTTTAGTGCAAATATTCCTACGTTATAGTTTTTGTTATTTAAAAAAAATTACATTTCTTATGATGTATAACCTACAGGTTATATATCGTTATCCATTAACATACAAGTTATACATCGTTATCTAATAACGTACAGGATATACATCGTTATTCCATATCCTACAGGTTATACATCGTTATCCAATAAAAAACAGGTTATATATCGTTATACAATATAAGACAGGTTATACATAGAACTTCAAAACTCTTTAATAAAATATTTTTATTACACAATTAATTCTTACCAAACTAAATTCATTGTCTTTACCACCAGGAACAGCACTAATTACACGAGCATGGATATATTAGCAGAAACGCTGCACTTCGGGTGGTTCTTTGTGATTGTTCTTGAGGAAGGCTTATTAGGCCTTTGGTCCAATTCCTTTAGTATAACAATTTCAATAAGTGGAATATAACTAAACTTTTCGAACATTTTCTTACTGACTAAAGAGCATTTTGATATACAATATTGCGAGTTTTCTTATTTGCCTTTTTTTGTGAGTATGAACATGTTGTCAGGCGATCCAGTTCTTGTCAATGTCAAATATATCATACTGTGTGTAAAACCTTTATTCAGTTTTTTTATAAAAGATACAATTATAGTTAAACTTTGTTAAGAACTTCACCTTATGGTGTTCAAAATCGTGTGAAGTTTCATCCTCGGACTGAAACTGTGGAAATAAATTTGCAGATAAACTGACATTAGCCATTTATATTTATATATAGATAGATATAGATATAAGGTAATTTTTTCGAAAACGTCTGTTTTATTTGATGTACTGTCATCATCCTTCTGGTGGTTTAGTGGTAAGATTAATGGTTTATAAAGTCTCTATTCATCACTCAATTCTGTGTTTTATGAGCACGTGCGCGCGCTACCTGATCAGCCTGCATCTTTATATGCTAGATAAATAAACGTGGACTAAGTAGATTCTCTAGATATAAGATCTAACTATGATCTAACCTCTGAAAGCGAAGTTTTCAGTTATGTACATTTGATTCGAGGGTTCTGTATTGTACAAATCAATTTCATTAGAGCAGTCAGTGCCTAAGTTGTAAGTCTCCTACATAATGACGGACGCTACCACTGCCGAAGTCTGACACGACTTTACTCATGGGCTCTAGACTGAAAACAAGAATGATAAGTCTTATAATTTATTTTTGCATTGTTTTCAATAGTTTTTTCGGCGATAAAGTGTCAGTAAGGTATTTAGTTCCAGAGAAATATCTGGATCAGTGTTAGTTGTTGTGTATATGCAGTTACTCCATCGATTATCTGTTAAATTGTACCAATAGGTATATTTTCACGTTAGTCATAGTACAATTAGTAACATATTTTAAATAACTCAGTTGTTATTTTCTGCATTTCTCAGATTTCTATTTAATGCGTGAATTATAATTTAGCACATTCAAGTCGTCTTAAGTCAAATTCGAATTCGATGACGAGGAACCCACTTTGAGACTAATAATGGCTGGAGACAGGTACCTGATGATGACAAAACCTTGTCGAAACGTTGTACATTTGCTGTTATGTTAAATTCTGTTATGTCAGAAATACATTCACAAAATTCTCAATATTTGATGGTTCAATAGTAAATTATTTTCTACTTCTAGTTACTACTTTCTGTTTTTGATCTAGAACTCATATATTTGTCATCTAAATATAATTTTACAAATATAACACAAAGATCTATACGTAGTCTAACTTCTTGAATATATTCAGTTGAGGAGAGTCATTATGGTTGGCATAATCCGGTGGAAGCGACATGACATAATGGTTAGGTAAATGATCTACTGGAGATAAGACTTTGCGGACATGGTAAGTAGATGAACAAATATGACATTCTTATTGAGAAAAAATCAGCGAACATATGAGATGCTAAAGTATTGGATATGGATGAAAATCAGTGGTGATGTTTATATTAAGTTCTTGTGTAGGACTAGGAATGCAGTCGGGAGGTTACTTTCTGGTTAACAATTGTCGTCTGATTCTTCCAGGTAAGATGTTTATCGAAAACAAATCACTTTAGAATTATTCAATAAGAACTGTCTCTGCTGGTAAGACTAAGCTAACCTTGGATTGATCTCGACTTCTCTACTTGTAAGTAATCTAATATTTAAATAGGATTTGTTGACGTAAGCATTTTCTCACTCTGACACACGTTCGAATCTAGTCAAGGTCACTTTACGTAATATAAAGAAATCTTGTAAAACGAGACACACAGTCAGTCCACCAGATGACCAGTATTTGTTTGTAGTTAAGCGCAAAGCAACACAATGGGATGTCTATGTTGTGCCCACCATACGTATCGAAAACCGATTTTTGCGGTAGCCTTCAGAGTTTCCGCTGTGCCACTAGGAGCGTGACCAATAGACACGGAACTGTCGAGAATTGTGAAGTGGGGAAAGCCTGTAATCGTCAGACTGAAAAAACAAAAAACAAACACTTAAAAACATTTGTAATATAACGAAACACCTTCTAAATGGCAAAATAAGGGACCGTTTATAATTTTGTTAAAGGCACCCTCTCTTCATGAACAGAAGTGGTAAAATAGACGAACATATCCAACTTTTAAAACTAAAAACACTTTTTGTAGATACGTTTAGGTTTCTACACAACTCATTGACATAATCTGAATTTTATTTTCAAATTAGTACAGAACTCAGATTTTTTCACGATTAAATTTAGTACACAAGTCGGATTTTAGTTTTATAACATTTAAAGAAAAAGAAAAAAGAAGACAACAAAAATGTACAATAGACAGACAGATATAAATATACGAGTATATTGTGATTAGAGCAGATAAAATTAGTTTGTATTGTAAATTGGATTTTAGAGTAATGGATCAGCCTAAGTGGACTTTTGACAAGAAAAAGATAATTATTTAGAGTTTGAGATACAACTGTGATATCCATAGTGTAAAGAATTTTTGTACATAGTTCGACTTGTTTTGAATATATTATTTCAAAAGAAATGGAGTGTGTACTGATCTACTGACCTACTGTAGAAGAATTCTAAGCCCACATATACCATAAAATCCTCACACCCAGTATAATCGATCAATAACTATTGATCAAATATTTTCGCTGGTGAAACGTGAATCATGTTGGTGATTTTCACATCTGTTAGAAAACTTCACGTATTGT
The DNA here is from genome assembly GCF_000517525.1 of Limulus polyphemus. Lineage (NCBI taxonomy): Eukaryota > Metazoa > Arthropoda > Merostomata > Xiphosura > Limulidae > Limulus > Limulus polyphemus. Next base: position 10,296 of record NW_013674189.1, on the reverse strand, counting down.
TTATTCAGTAAATCATAATTAGACCTTCAGGAAGCAAAATTGGTTGAAAACTTTTTGAGTTAAATCTAAAATTCAATACCCAGGTGCAAACCCTCAGAATCTCCTTAGTATGTGTGCAAAGTTACAGGTCTCTAGGTTCTTTCCTCTTGGAGCTATATGACAGTCGCACACACACTCAGAGAAAGAGAAAGGCTCTTTTCTTATTATAGATTATATAGTTGGTCGGGACGAAGTAAGGCTTAACTTCTACAGTCTTCTACGAAACCAGTTTTACTTGAATTTTATAAACAAATAAAAAAAACAGTTATCTCGGTGTTTGTCGTCTATCTTTAATTAGCCTAAGTCCTCGAAGATGTCGCTAAACACTGAGTTCCTAACTCTTTTCTTTTCACGGGCAGAAATAACGCTGTAGTGACAATACGTTCAGCGTCGTACAACAATTTACCGTCAAAAGAATGGTTTTCATCGATGATCACAAGACTACTATAAATGTGTATAACATTTTTCATCACTGAACTTAGATAACTGTAACTTAAGGAGAACCGTGTGATAATGTGTTATGACTTATTCCTGTTACTACTGTGAACTTTACTAAATTTTCGTGTAACTTATAACAACAGAACTATAGAAAAGATGATACACTAACTTGTATGAAAGTTAATTTAATCTTGGTAATCCATACATATTTCAGTTTGTGTTATTTGTAAATATCAAAGGTTATTTATTATGCTGTCAGCTTTTCAGGAGAATTTGAACCATCAAATACTGAGAATGTATATTTAGCTTTCTGTATTGTTCTATAAAGTGTATGAATAGATAAGGTTATTTTAATGACTGTTAAGTTCAATGACATACAAAATCTGTTCTTAATTGTCACATTTAAAGTATAATGGACATACAGATTATGATTGGCATCTGATTTTCGGTATTGCGTTAATTTTTTCTATGTGACTAATAATGTAATAAAACAAGTATATACAGCAGGTATTAGACAAACACAATATCAACTTTGCTGAAACTGTTTGTTATCCATCAGTGATCACGTGACGACCACCTAAGAACAGTGCAGTGTCAAAATTTGACTGAATATCAACAATGTTACTGATCAAGCGGAACTTTGAATTTTATCAGCACCTCTATTCTTATTTAATGGCTTTCAGTGTTAATGACGTCATTTAGAAAGATGGCTGCAAAGTTTTATGAGTATTATTTGTATGGTATGTCTTAAAGTGAATAATTTATAGAAAATTGGTAAATGACCACCCCTAAAATAATGACAATCTACTGCTTTCGGCCTCTGCTATCTAACCATTGGTGACGGGTTGAGACTATGAGGTCATAATCGTTCACTCATATTATAAGTGTATGGATGTGACAGCGTGATTACCTTTCCATCAAAGTTGAACTAGCTTTGACGTCAGTTCGAGATCGTATGGGTCTATGAGTTAGTTAATTTCAATGTTTTATGAACTTTTAATAGAAAATGGAGAAACAACAGGTGTCCTACAGAACATTTTCTGAAAGAAGCTATGAACAGTTTACAAATGTATTCCATACTTTCACAAGATTCGTGTACAAAAAGAAAAAGTGTAAACAAATTAAAGTATTGTTGCGTATTTGCTAGTTTGTTAATTTCCGATATAAATTCTTTCCGAAGAACTTCAGCAATACAAGTCTTGATTAAAACTAGTTTTTTCTTTCTCGATACAAACTTTGTAATACACAGTAATTTCAAAATCAATACGTTTCTCGTCTCTTTACTTAACAATCTTTATAACACACGCTATAAATCACAGTGATTCACACACTTTACTTACGATGCCTACTGTTCACTTCACTCAATTATCTATCTCTATTTCTATCTATCTATCTTGCTGGCTTTCTTTGCCAAGCTTATATACTAAAAAAGAGGGCGTCTAGCAAACACTCGGACATTCGAGGGGCTCCCCGATAATTCGAGAAACTCTAGCGCGCATGCTCCTAGCGTCACGCGACTTCTGTTGTCGTAACACTGCCCTTCCTTATTGTTGTTGGTCCCGAACAATAGTCACTTACATTAAACCATTAGATAATTAACAATAACTTAATTAGATGTACAGAATTTACAAACACAAAATTACAATACCACAGAATCTCTTAATTTTACAGGACGTTTCTTCTTTCGTACTGGTCTCTGTCTCATTGGCTTCTGCATTACATGGGATTCAACTGCTACATTATCAGTAGCAGTCACATCAGTGGTAGTAACTTCATCAAGAGCTTCACTGATTCCCTTCTCCAAACCGGGTAGAGTTTCTTCTTCGACAGTGGCTTTTTCAGGTGACACGTCTTCGGTAGCTTCATTTGTTCCGTTGTTCATTTCGTTCCAACTAAAATGACCTGGACCATGATAACACCAAAGTCTGTTGGCATGCACCACCTTCGGCTTACCTCGCCGACCACATTTTATCCGGAAAGTCACGTCTGAGAGACGATCCACTATGTCATACAGGCCTTCCCATGGAGAAGACAACTTAACAGACTTCCCTTTGGTCTTCCTGGGATTATACAACCACACCTTGTCCACTGGTACAAAGCTGACTTCATTAGATCTTTAATCACAACATAGCTTCATGGAATCAGCAGACGTTTTTAAGTTTGAACGCACTTGATGATGAATATCATCCATCGTTTCCGATAACACTTTCACGAACTCTGGCACATTTTCAGGCAACTCTTCGTAAAATGGGCATCCTGTTATCAGGTCCACTGGCATCCGAAGTTCTCGACCAAACATCAGCCTTGCTGGAGTGTATCCAGTGGCTTCATGCTCTGCTGTTCTATAAGCCATCAACAGTGGAGGGAGTAAGACATCCAAGTCATCTTGGTGGCTAATACAAAACTTTGCCAATTCCTGTCACAGTGTCGAATTGTACTTTTTTACCACCCCATCAGACTGTGGGTGACGTGGCATTGTCCTGGTCTTTCGTGTGCTAAACAACTTGCAGCATTCATGGAACACAGCTGATTCAAAGTTACGTTCGTATTCAAAGTTCGTATGGCATACCAAACCTGAAGAAGAAATCACTAATAGCCAACACTACAGTTGTAGCTTCCTGATTTGGTATTGCATATGCCTCAGGCCATCTGGTAAAATAATCCATCACCACACAAATGTACCTTTTTCCAGCACGAGTTTGGGGCAAAGGACCAGCAGTGTCAACAGCTACTCCTTCCATAGGTGCACCAACTTGATATAACTTCATTGGAGCACGTCCCTTATGACTGGGTCCCCTTTTAGCACAACATGTACTGCAGGTCCAGCACCATTCTTCCACATCTTGCTTCATACCTATCCAGTAAAATCTCTGTCGTAGGTGACTCAATGTCTTCTTAACAGCATTCGGAACGAACAATAATAAGGAAGGGGCAGTGTTACGACAGAGGAAGTCACGTGACCCTGGTAACAAGTCATGAGTTTCTAGAAGGATTATCACTTTTCCTGGCAACTTTAGTCTTTTCCAGGCGCCCTCTATTTTAGTATATAAGTGCGCCAGATAAAGCGGAATTAGAATTGCAGACAGGCAGAGACAGAGACGGACAATTGAGTCAAGCACGGTAGGAAAGTGCGTGAATCGTGGTGAATTATAGCGTGTGTTTAAGTTAAAGTGACTCTGGAAATTAAGTGTATTGCAAAGTTGTATTGAGAAAGAATAAACTAGTTTTATTTAAGAAAGGACTATCGCTAAAGTTCTTCGGAAAGAATTTTTACGGGAAATTAACAAACAACCAGAGACCTAACAATACGTTAAGTGTAATAAAGTTTAGAAAGCTAACAGTTTCGTAACATGTAGTTATAGTTGAAATTTATAAACCTATCATCAGTTACAGTTTACAGCTGACAGGCAGGATATTCTAAAATTTCAAAGTAATTCTACGACATGAAACATTCCTATGTCATATAACTTGACATCAAATTCCAGACTTCTACGTAGAAACTTAACAAAGAATCTATTAAAAAAATATCGGGAGACTAAAAACAAGTGACGTTTCTAACGTTTTTTATAAACAACATGAACATAATACGAAAGAAAAACTAAACATATCTGTGACGAGTAGGGCTGATACGATACGTATCTAGATACAAAAGTCTTACTAACGGTTTGTTACAAAGTTTGACAGTCTTGTCTGTAATTTATTATCTATATTACTGACATTGTCTTATTTAAGTTCTTCAAACTTTACACTGCTTTTTCAAATTCTCAGATTTGATCAACTAAATGGCAGCTAGCAATTGAAGTAAAATAAAAAAGTTAATATCTATCTATCTATTTTGTTATTATTAATTTGTTATGTTACTTTGTGTGTAATGTTTTTAATAAAAGAAAAATGTAGTACTCAATACTGATGTTCCTTAATTGAATCATTTGTACTTCTTAGATTATTTCGGAATTCGGAGTTTCTCACTACAACCTTAACACCAAACAGAAGAAATCTTTTCAACTATCTAGTAAATACTTAGAGAGCCAGACAAATTGTGACAGTTAAAGAAAAGTATCAGGTTTACACGTCTTTTTATTCTGTGTTTTTATGTGTATTATTTAATTTAAAAAAATATTTTGTGGCCTAGTAGCATTGGTATAAAATATTAGGGTTAACTTAGAAGGACAGTCGACGGCGAAAAACAAGTTACACGGGTAAGTGATATATTTATTATTCATTATTATCAAAGTAACTAAAATGGAAAAATTAGAACAATTTAGCCCACATGAGATTAAATTAGATAAGATAAATAAATATAATAATAATATGTTTTTTTAGGAGGTACCGCTCGCTAGGACTAACAGCTCGAGAGAAACTCGAGCCTATGTAACTTCATTGGTATAAAATCTGCTTCATGTGACCGTGTAACGTTTTATGTCGGTGACATTGACAAGTCATCCAACCTTCACGTGATTTTATGGCCTTGCGTAACTTCGGAAAAACTAGTACCTTTTACTTTTGTAATAATGTACTAAACCAGTTTATTTGAATTAAAATATTACCTTGTTTATCCCTAACGTGATATTTTCTAGCATATCATACATATAGAAAAAATTGATACTATAAAATTGAAGGTTTTAATAAAAAGAGTTTAAATTAGAGAGTTAAAGTTGTTAAAATTTTTGTTACTAAGAGTTAAGTTAATCAGTATTTTCAATACATACAATGTATGATTGCTAAACTGTGCCATAATAATTCTAATACACAAACAAAAACGTATTACATCATGAAGTGTATACAATATTTCATAATTGGATGTACCTTGGTTTCTAAGTAACTGCCAATCCTTGATTAAATGACAATACTGTCGCCATGACAACTAAAATATTATTACGTTTCTTTATTTCACTAGTTCTACATTTTTCCGAAGAAGACATTTAATAAGATACAGATATCTTTGTTGTACTAAAATATACTTTCAGATTTAGTTTTTAAGAATCATTAACTGCTGAGTTTGGTATTTTATTTATTTATAAAATTCAAGTAAAACTGGTCTAGTAGAACATTGTAGACGTAGTTACATATTAAAACTTACTCCGTCTCGATCAGCTTTATAATAACGAATAAAAACGAAGTATTTTAAAGTATATGCATACTTAACTCCCCATTAACTGTTAAACAATATTTTAACAATCTTTTATCTGTAGAATCAAACAAAAGAACCGAGACAAGCTTCTTTATTTGAAAATCCTCGGTTTTAGCACAGAGTGTAGCCCAATATTTGGCGGCAGGTGATGTTGACTAGTTGCTTTCACTGATAAATTATGGACATCTAGCACAGATAACCCTCGAGTAGCTTTGCACGAAATTAAAAAGAAACCAAAGAATCCTAATGGTCTTCTCCAGCGTCTATAATGTGTTAATTTATGTAACAACGGACACAAGAACAACAACAATGCACATGTGTCTTAGTATGCTGGTCACTTCCTGGACAGTTTTATCTTTGAGATTTGGAAGTTTGCGAGGCTTCAAATGATTTCAGATGTTCCCACAAGGTGACCAGGAAAAGGGACATGTCGGGTTAAATTAAGCTCCTTTAGTATCTAAAGATGATACAGCTTGTATGTAAACATTGCAGTATTCCCTTACAAACTCTTGACATTGATAAATACAGACACAATATACACTACTGCACCCATGTGCACTTATGATGGCTTGTTGCTAAACCATGGTTGATCTCAACGATAGTTTTAGTATGTATAGGTGGGTCTACGTGGCTTATTACAAGTGCAACCTGTCTCTTCAAATATTTCATTAACTAGCACCCAGAAACACTGGGAAAGGCCATTTATAAATATTAATAACTTTCAATTTACACTTCATGTATTTACTGTATGTTTATAATACTTACATCAGACCAAACAACTGTAGATACAAAGTCGGGATCTTAATAATATTTAAATCATCATTTTTATCAGAAACGTGATATAGTTAAATATTTTGTGAATAGATGACGATCATGCACGAGAAGAAGATGACACTTTATGTTATCACATGTCCTTGTCAGATATATCTAAACATGTTCATGTTCAGTAGATTAATTAATTAATGCTCATGATAGCTTAAACTAAAATAATCTCCAAGTATAGCATTATAATTATGGGAGTTGAGAAATAATAGCAAGCCAGTTAAATTCAAAATTAATTACCCTCACATACACACTTCTAGAAATATAATTCTGGATATGAGTTAACCACCAGGTAGAACACCATAAGAATTGTTTTATGGATTGTCTGACATATCAAATAAATCAATGTTTTCTTTTATAACCTGATAGAGGTCGTCTGTTTTCATCTAGTTAATATAATAATCACTATCTTGGTATAAGGCATCACTGTACTTTGGTATAAGACATCACTGTACTTTGGTATAAGACATCACTATCTTGGTATAAGACATCACTATCTTTGTATAAAGCATCACTGTACTTTGGTATAAGACATCACTGTACTTTGGTTTCATGAATCCATAGTTGAAACAATACATTAATGTTTTCCAAACATCTAGAATGTTCATACCAACGTAAATGAGTTTATTTAATATTATTTTTGTTTTATTCACATGAATACAAGATAAAGATTCTGTAAATATTGCTATATTCTAATAGTTTAGACTAGCTACAAACTTTCCAACTTTGTTTCCATCAGATTACAATTTTATATCAACCCGTTTCCTACTAGAAAGCCCAGACTTTCCACATACAGAATTATCTAATAATGTGTGAAAATATTTTGCAAAATCATTACTGACTTTAATTTTCAATTGTATATTTAGGTCAATATATTTCTTACGCCAGTCAGGTTGTTCAACTCCAACTCTCTGTGAATTTTCTTCAGTTTCATTCCTAATGACAAGTATTGTTTCATAGTTCTATAGCGAATCATGTAATTATTCTTATCATATAAAGTTGTCATTAGCTGTATTTCTTTGGTCGTTAACCTATTCTCTGGTGCTGGAGGTATATCTGAATGACAGTCATGTAGTTCTTTGGATAGTCCAAATCTACTTTTAAAACATAACCTATTTCAGAATCACCATAGCATGTAGACAATAACATCAATATAGAACAGTATCCAAATATTTTGGTCAGTACTGTAGTGCATTATTCATAATACCAGGTAATGCATTATCGTTACTCAAAGTATTGCATTAAAGTTAACACCAAGAAAAATATTGTTATTAATGGTACATTATTGTTAGCACCACGTAGTGCATTACTTGTGTAGCTTTGCGCGAAATTCATAATAATAAACAAACGAACCAAACAAAGAAACCTATTGGCCTGTACTATAGTTTTAATAAACTGGTTTATACTACAGAACTAACCGACTTATTTATACTATGAAATTAACCGACTAGTTTATGCTAAAAATTAACGAACTGGTTTATACTATAGAAATAACCGTCTTATTTATACTATTACGTCTCCGTTCGTTAGTTAATTTTCCGTAAAAATTCTTTTCGAAGTAACTTTACCGATACAAGTCCTTCCTTAAATAAAACTGGTTTATACTATAGAAATAACCGACTTATTTATACTATGAAATTAACCGACTAGTTTATGCTAAAAATTAACGAACTGGTTTATACTATAGAAGTTTATTTTAAGGAATTCATGAACTTATTCACCACCAGTTTCGATTCGTTGATTTCCATGTATAATCTTAACTGATATGTTCATTATTCTACTCGTAAGAATAAATCACTTTAGAATTATTCAGTAAGAACTGTCTTTGTTGGTAAGACTTAGCTAACCTTGGATTGATCAAGACTTCTTTTCTTGTAAATAATGTAATATTTAAACAGGATTTTCTCACTCTAACACACGTTCGAATCTAGTCAAGGTCACATAACATAATATCACGAAATCTTGTAAAACGAGACACACAGTCAGTTCACCAGGTGGCCAGTATTTGTTTGTAATTAAGTACAGATCTATACAATGGGCTGTCTATGCTGTGCCCACCATGAGTATTGAAATTCAATTTTTGCGGTAGCCTTCAGACTTACCACTGTGCCAGTGATCCATAAACACTGAAATGTCGATAATTGTGAAGTGGGGAACCCTCTAATATAAACTTTCGTCAGACTGAAAAAAAAACAAACTTAAAAACATTTAAAATATAATGAAGCACTAAGTAAGTGGCAAAATATGGGACCGTTTATAATTTTATCAAAGACACTCTCCGTTTATCAACAGAAGTGGCGAAATAGATTAAAAGAAAGAGAAGAAAAACTTCCAATATAAGAGTTTATTGTAACCATAGCTACGTGTCCAGGAATAAAATGTCTGGAGAAGTGGTATAGTTAGTTGTTGGGAGTTTGATATGCACCTCAGTTACTGCAGATAAATTTGACGGTTCTTTATGAAAGCATGTAAATATATTAATTATGAAGTTTATTTCTTAAGTTGTGGGTAGAACCCGAAACCTTTATTATAGATTAAAAGTAGCTAACTTGGACAGTCGTAGAATCGAGCCTAGCTCTTATCTTTCTGAGGATGTAATATTTTTCATCCTATATCCACAGGTTACCTAATATCATTCCTTCTATATACACACTACCAATCACATAGAGTTTCATTTTGAAGAGAGAGATGGGTGGCTCTGTCGTTTTCAAAGATCTACAGTGGCCATTTTGATTATGCATACCGCTGTCACCACCTATGGAGACGACACTTGCTACCAGACAATACTACATGATATCCTGATACCATTTAGATTTAATATGTTAGGTATCACATGGTAAATGAATTAATATATAATTTGATCTCAAAAACATATATTTCTTAGTGTATAGTCAAAAAGACTAACTTAAATTATGTTTAAGATTTGAGTATGAACTTTATTGAAAATTTATTGAAGGCAACAAGACTGTAGCACACCCGCCGCCTAAAGCAGTTACTATTAACTAACCAGCGGGATGCACTATAACACTTATAACTCACCGACAGCTAAAAATGGAAAGCGTGTTTAGTAATAATTCGTCTCGAACGGGACGTATCTTCTTCCGTACTGGTCTCCGTCTCATAGGCTTCTGCTTCATGTGTGGTTCGTCTGCTTCATCAGTAAACGTCCTATCATTGGTAACAGTCACATCAGTAATAGTAACTTCATCAAGGGCTTCACTGTTTCTCTTCTCAAAACCGAGAAGAGTTTCTTCTTCGACATTGGCTTTTTCAGGTGACACGTCTTCAGCAACGTCATTTGTTCCGTTGTTCACTCCATCCCAACTGAAATGTCCTGGACCATGATAACGCCAAAGCTTGTTGGCATGCACCACTTTTGGCTTACTTCGCCGACCACATTTTATCCGGAAAGTCACGTCTGAGAGACGATCCACTATGTCATATGGGCCTTCTCATGGAGAAGGCAACTCAGGAGACTTCCCTTTGATCTTCCTGGGACTATACAACCACAACTTGTCTCCTGGTACAAAGCTGACTTCAGTAGATCTCTTATCATCAGATAACTTCATCGAATCAGCAGACGTTTTAAAGTTTGAATGCACTTGATAGTGAATATCATCCATCATTTCCGATAACACTTTCGCAAACTGTGACAGATTTTCAGGCAACTCTTCATAAGGTGGGCGTCCTGTTAACAGATTCACTGGCATCCGAAGTTCCCGACTAAACATCAACTTTGCTGGAGTGTATCCAGTGGCTTCATGCTCTGCTGTCCTTTAGGCCATCAACAGTGGAGGGTGTAAGACATCCCAGTCATCTTGGCGACTATTACAAAACTTTGCCAATTCCTGTCCCAGTGTCCAATT
>NW_013674188.1:21684-28319 GCF_000517525.1 Limulus polyphemus | reverse complement strand
GAACATGGATCACCTACTCTGTATGACAACTTGTGAACATGGATCACCTACTCTGTATGACAACTTGTGAACATGGATCACCTACTCTGTATGACAACTTGTGAATATGGATCACCTACTCTGTAAGACAACTTGTGAACATGAATCATCTACTTTGTATGACCACTTGTGAATGTGGATCACCTACTCTGTGTGACAACTTGTGAATATGGATCATCTGCTCTGTGTGACAACTTGTGAACAAGGATCACCTACTCTTTATAACAACTTGTGAACAAGGATCATCTGCTCTTTATAACAACTTGTGAACAAGGATCATCTACTCTGTATGACAACTTGTAAACATGGATCACCTACTCTGTATGACAACTTGTGAACAAGGATCACCTACTCTATAAGACAACTTGTAAACATGGATCACCTACTCTGTATGACAACTTGTAAACATGGATCACCTACTTTGTATGACAACTTGTGAACATGAATCACCTACTCTGTAAGACAACTTGTGAACAGGAATCATCTATTCTATATAACAGCTTGTGAACATGAATCATCTACTCTGTATGACAACTTGTGAACAAGGATCACCTACTCTTTATAACAACTTGTGAACAAGGATCATCTACTCTGTATGACAACTTGTGAACAAGGATCACCTACTCTTTATAACAACTTGTGAACAAGGATCATCTACTTCATAACAACTTGTGAACATGGATCATCTGCTCTGTATGACAACTTGTGAACAGGGATCATTTGCTCTTGATAATAACTTGTGAACATGAATCATCTGCTCTGTATGACAACTTGTGAACAGGGATCATTTGCTCTTTATAACAACTTGTGAACAGGGATCATCTACTCTGTATGACAACTTGTGAACAGGAATCATCTACTCTGTATGACAACTTGTGAACATGGATCATCTGTTCTGTATAACAACTTGTGAACAGGAATCATCTACTCTGTATGACAACTTGTGAACAGGAATCATCTACTCTGTATGACAACTTGTGAATATGGATCATCTACTCTGTATGACAACTTGTGAATATGAATCATCTACTCTGTATGACAACTTGTGAACAGGAATCATCTACTCTATGACAACTTGTGAACAGGGATCATCTGCTCTGTATAACAATTTGTGAACAGGGATCATCTGCTCTGTATAACAACTTGTGAATAGGGATCATCTGCTCTGTATAACAACTTGTGAATATGGATCACTACTCTGTATGGTAACTTGTGAACAGGAATCATCTACTCTGTATGACAACTTGTGAACATGGATCACCTACTCTGTAAGACAACTTGTGAATATGGATCATCTACTCTGTATAACAACTTGTGAACAGGAATCATCTACTCTGTATGAAAACTTGTGAACATGGATCACCTACTCTGTATGACAACTTGTGAATATGGATCATCTACTCTATAATAATACGTGAACACCACAACTGCCAGTGTTAATTTCTTTGGAAAAATTCTCATATAAACAAAGTGATTGCTACATTTTCAAATATAGGTCAAACTAATACTACACATCACCCATAAACAATGTCCATGGATGACCCCAAGACATCCTGTTCTTTATGTACATCATTTGTCTTTGCACTTATGTTAATTTACTGATGCTGTTGACCTAACTGATAATTACTGCAAAATCTCTGAAGCTGATTGGACAAAAACAAGACTACAGGATCAATATCAAAGTGATTTGAAGAGGGTCTACATTAAATACTGTGGATTAAGTGATCAAAAATACTTCTGGTTTGGAAGTGAATAACCCAGTGTACGAGTCAATAATGTACAATAAACATCTTTACAGTAAGAAATGTTGTTGTTCACTCTATTAAAAACTTTTTCCTAATGCAAAGTGTTATGTTTCAGCGAACAAAAATATCTTTGTATCAGCAGAAGATTCCAGAAACTAAATAAAACTTGTTTTACTTTCACCATTTGAATATCAAGAAAGCCAAAGTTTAGCCTAGTATAACTTCCTTCAAAGTGCTCAACTTACAAAATAAAAACTAAGAAAAGATGTTTACAGTTATCATATAAAGATACAAAGATATAAAAAAATCAATATTTTCAAAAGCAACTAATTATTAAATATTCAATATATTTTCATTTATTTATAGATACAAGAATACATATCCAATACCTGTGAGGCTCCATCTGCCTTATCCTGCATTAAAGCATTTAGTGCATCTGTATCATGATCGGAATCCGGAGGTGTACTTAGATTTCTTCGTTTGTACAGCTACAAAATCAAATACAAAAAAGCATATCAGGGATTAGAATATATATAAATCATAAAGCATGTATTACAAAAGAAAATACTTTTTCTTTAAAGCAGAGACATTTTTTTTTATCTTTTCCAATGAGTAGCATTGTTTTGTATTTATCAATGAAACTAGTTCCCATTTTGGAACTCAACATTTTCACAATTCCCTATTAAACCATTTCCAGAGGAAACTAGTTCCTATTTCGAACTCAACATTTTCATAATTCCCCATTAAACCATTTCCAGAGGAAACTAGTTCCTATTTCGGAACTCAACATTTTCACAATTCCCCATTAAACCATTTCCAGAGGAAACTAGTTCCTATTTCGGAACTCAACATTTTCACAATTCCCCATTAAACCATTTCCAGAGGAAACTAGTTCCTATTTCGGAACTCAACATTTTCACAATTCCCCATTAAACCATTTCCAGAATAACAACTTTCTTTCATTCTATTTAATTTGTTTATACATAAAATTGGTGACTTTCTGTACATGAGATGACAATACCAGCACAGAAACAATTTAGTGTTTTCACCTTTGTTTCAAGAACTAAGTGACCATTTTCAACAAGAACAGCCTGTTCTAGGATTTTAGCTCTTTTTGTAACATCCGTAGCTGACTGAGATATATAATTTATGGATTTTAGCTGTTTTTGTAACATCCGTAGCTGTCTGAGATATATAATTTATGGATTTTAGCTGTTTTTGTAACATCCGTAGTTGATTGAGATGTATAATTTATCATCTTTAGCCATTTTCTTGCTACATCCATATCACGTAAAAAAAATTTATACAAGCACAAGCTAATTTCAAAATGGTAATTATAATCAAGTCTAAAAAGCTCCCAATGTACAGCAACGTATCATTACTCATAGAGTTATCAAAGTCACAAACCACAGTCACTTAAAACTAAAAACAACTGCTTATTTCATATTTACCAGTTTTCATTGTTCAGTTTCCATAGAGATGTACAAGTCAATCTAATAATACATAATTCTCTGCTAATTACAGCATCTGTGGGTTGAGTATGAACAGGTTTTTAAGGTTCAATTTAAACAGAGATGTACAAGCACAAAGTTTTTATGGGCTGAATATGACACAGTTTTATAGGAACAGTTTCTACAGAGACAAGTATAGAGCCTTTATGCGTTGAAATAAATAATTTTAAAGGTTTAGTCGCCACAAAGTCTTAAGTCCACTTAAAGTATATGATTCCACTGCCAAATACAGTCTTTATTGATAACTTGTTTTTAAAAATTCAGTTTCCATCGATACTAACATCTCTGTTCAAAACATTACTGATTCTCATCTGTAGAGAAATACTTTTTGGATTAAACACGACTGTTTAAGAGCTTAATTAACAAACAAACCTAATATACATCAATTATGAGAAATGTCTGAAAATGAAGGAGTACCATTCAAAGTCCATACACCCAGAAAGATACAAAACAGATATATAATAACACCACCTCATGTTACTGATTCTTATCTGTAGAGAAATACTTTTTGGATTAAACACGACTGTTTCAAGAGCTTAATTAACAAACAAATCTAATATACATCAATTATGAGAAATGTCTGAAAATGAAGGAGTGCCATTCAAAGTCCATACACCCAGAAAGATACAAAACAGATATATAATAACACCACCTCATGTTCACGCTTCTGTTTTCTCAATTGTACACCTTCTTCTTCTCGTCTTCTCCTCAGTTCTTGGGCATCTAAACCAGTATTTTTGTATCGATATCTGTGAGTACTAGACATGGTTGGTCTGAGGTTAGCTATTAAACAATAACTGCAAAAAAGAAAAAAATACGAGTTTAAAAAACATTAAAAATACTTCCTCTCATCTTAGAACTTCAAGTTTGTTTTTGTTTTTACTGTTAATAAGAATATTACACTTTACGTACACAATCAGTTTCAATTTCAATGATATTCATTAATATATTTTCTTTTGTACTTTAATTTGCAATTAAAGTATTCATCATTTCTGGTTATAATTTGTAAAAAAAAAATACAGGAAAACTAATAAAGAATCATGGCATTAAGTCAAGCAACGTAACAATATTTGGGCTGAAGTTTGGTGGAATGGACAGCAACTGCCTGTTGTAGAAACAGAAGTGCAGAGGATGACATTTTGAGTCTTCCACCTGAAGATGAAAGGCAGAAGATTTTTGAAACATCATCCTCTACACTTGTGTTTCTACAACTGGCAGTTGCCATCCATTTAACGTAATTTAATCATGAATACTCTGCCTAAACAATGTATTAAAAAATATTTGTGCTAACAATATTCTTAGTCAAAACCAATTTATATCTAATGAACAAACTTTATTTTTGATAAATCAAGTTATTTTACTTACACACTTTGTTTGAATATGATAAACATAACATTCAATGAGAAATGATTTGAAGTCACATCCGAGTCACTGGAATATACTATATCACTATCTCATACTCTAAACCTAATAAGGCTTACTTGATGTCTTGTTAAAATAGAAAATTACCAACACTTACAAATATAATTAAAATTAAAAGAACATCTAAAGAAATTATAAAAAAGATTCCCAGATCTGTGGTTTGTTCCCAAGTAAACTAAACTTCCCATTAATTTTAATTGATTTTCTATGCAAGTACTACACCTAATCACTCCTCACACAACTTTATGTTAACGTACACACTTTATAAAATACTCTACGCAATACTTTTAAACTTTGCCTGTAACTATTTTACAAACTGTTTATTACTGGTTATTCCTACCCTTTCATGACCACTTCATAGCTTGTAATATGAAGAGAGGTTAATAATATCAAATTATCAGAGAATCAAGAAAACGAACATTTGGTTAATTGTAAACTTAAGGGATGATAGCATCTTAGCAATAAAGACCCATGTTTTGAGATGAGCAGAAAAAGTATTTAGAAAAACCAATACATGTGTTGACAAGCGAGACTCTTCAGACCCGTGCAAAAATGTAGGTTTGAATACATTTTACATTTTTCTTTCTGCCTGACACTAGATCGCCATTACAAGATGAAAAAATATCAATTCTTAAATATTTGTGAGTAAAAAATTCTCGAAATATGATTTACTATTTTTTACTCAGCATCTGAAAAGTGCCCTCAAGTATGAAAAGTGTTAATTGTAAACACGTTATTAAATACTTTTAACTTTTTTTTTGTATACAGATATTTGATGCCTGTTCAATCAAACAAGAGAGCCTTAATGAAACAGTGAGGATCACGTAGAACTCAAATCTATCACTGTTGAAATTTTCATTTATTTATTTTTTTATTTCTAAATACAACTGTTCAACCAAAACTTTTAGCTGTTAACCCTTCAATTATTAACGCCCAGTGGTATGGGGGGTCATAGTGATTCTATGCTGGCATTCTAAGGTTAAACAAAGCATCAATTTTATGAAATTATTTCAAGTAAAATTCAATGTTAATAATAGACAAGTCCTTAATCAGTAATAATAAAAAACCAAAACTTCATAAATTTAAGATAAACAAGGAATAGGTTTTTAATTTCATTCACATTCATATGTTAAGGTAGTTTTCTTTTTATAACAAATTAAATCACACGAAACGTACAATCATCCTTCTCACATTTTGTCTAACTATCAGATCAGTTGTTACCTGGCTTCTGAAACAAAATACTTATTTGTGCGAGTTTTTTTAGTGATCTTGTACGTGTAATTCGTTACACAATACAAACTTTCTGCCCACTTACGTTTCCCTAGTTCAAACAAATTATCGTTGTGTTTCTGCTTGTGGATTTTTCACTTAAATACGAAAGGTCTACGTGTATATATATCTAACAGAATTCTTTCCCTTCACATCAATGGAGGTTGTACAAAAATAGTAAGTAATTTAGCTCCCAAGCCCCTACGGTATTACTCTCCTGCTTGCTTTACCACATTCATCTCACATTTCTGACGTAATGGTGGATCCAAGACAGAAATAGAATTATGTTACTTTTATGTGGTTCACTAGATGTGACCTATAGCGTGGTTCAGTGGATGTGACCTATAGCATGGTTCAATAATGGTGGATCCAAGACAGAAATAGAATTATGTTACTTTTATGTGGATCACTAGATGTGACCTATAGCGTGGTTCAGTGGATGTGACCTATAGCATGGTTCAGTGGATCTGACCTACAGCATGGTTCAATAATGGTGGATCCAAGACAGAAATAGAATTATGTTACTTTCATGTGGTTCACTAGATGTGGCCTATAGCGTGGTTCACTAGATGTGACCTATAGCGTGGTTCACTAGATGTGACCTATAGTGTGGTTGACTAGATGTGACCTATAGCGTGGTTCACTACAT
>NW_013674188.1:12712-20867 GCF_000517525.1 Limulus polyphemus | reverse complement strand
CCTATAGCGTGGTTCACTAAATGTGACCTATAGCGTGGTTCACTAAACGTGACCTATAGCGTGGTTCACTAAATGTGACCTATAGCGTGGTTCACTAAATGTGACCTATAGCGTGGTTCAGTAGATGTGACCTATAGTGTGGTTCACTAAATGTGACCTTTAGTGTGGTTCAGTGGATGTGACCTATAGTGGTGGTTCAGTGGATGTGACCTATAGTGTGGTTCACTAAATGTGACCTTTCGTGTGGTTCACTAAATTTGACCTATAGTGTGGTTCAGTAGATGTGACCTATAGTGTGGTTCAGTAGATGTGACCTATAGTGTAGTTCAGTAGATGTGACCTATAGCGTGGTTCACTAGATGTGACCTATAGCATGGTTCACTAGATGTGACCTTTAGTGTGGTTCACTAGATGTGACCTTTAGTGTGGTTCACTAGATGTGACCTATAACGTGGTTCACTAAATGTGACCTATAACGTGGTTCACTAAATGTGACCTATAACGTGGTTCACTAAATGTGACCTATAGTGTGGTTCACTAAATGTGACCTATAGTGTGGTTCAGTGGATGTGACCTATAGTGTGGTTCAGTGGATGTGACCTATAGTGTGGTTCAGTGGATGTGACCTATAGTGTGGTTCACTAGATGTGACCTATAACGTGGTTCACTAGATGTGACCTATAACGTGGTTCACTAGATGTGACCTATAACAGTGAACCACGCTATAGGTCACATCTAGTGAACCACATATATTTTATTTATTATCATCAAAATTTTCATTGCACAAAACCTACTTGTAAATGCTCAAAAAGTATTGTTGTCTCCTTAGCTGTGGGAGATGTAAATGTTCAAAAAGTATTGTTGTCTCCTTAGCTGTGGGAGATGTAAATGTTCAAAAAGTATTGTTGTCTCCTTAGCTGTGGGAGATGTAAATGTTCAAAAAGTATTGTTGTCTCCGTAGCTGTGGGAGATGTAATTTAATAATTTGACCAGACTTATATTATTTCATGTAATACAAGTGTAATGAGCATGAATATAATTAAAACATAATCAAGGAGATACATCACCTTGTGTTGTAGTAAAACTTAATAGAAAACTTGTTTAAAAAAAAAGTGTATTTATTGATGCTTTTCCTCCAGATTTCATACTCGTTGTTCTAAAATGTGAGGAGTGTTTTCTAATCAAAATCTTGAGTGTGTGTCCAAGTAACTATAAACCACACTATAGGTCACATCTAGTGAACCATGCTATAGGTCACATCTAGTGAACCACGTTATAGGTCACATCTAGTGAACCATGCTATAGGTCACATCTAGTGAACCATGCTATAGGTCACATCTAGTGAACCATGCTATAGGTCACATCTAGTGAACCACGTTATAGGTCACATCTAGTGAACCACATTATAGGTCACATCTAGTGAACCACGTTATAGGTCACATCTAGTGAACCACGTTATAGGTCACATCTAGTGAACCACGTTATAGGTCACATTTAGTGAACCACGCTATAGGTCACATTTAGTGAACCACGCTATAGGTCACATTTAGTGAACCACGCTATAGGTCACATTTAAATTTTAATAACAATAACTAATTTATCAGAGAAATTAAATTTGGTATAAATTAATTACAAAAGTATCAGTTCTAAAACTAAGTTAGAAGTTACACAGATAGTAATCATAACACTGTACAAACAGATGTATCAGTAAGGAGGTGCAAAAATTACATTAATCAGGTTGAAATTAGAATCATGTAACTTCATGTTATTGGTACTGTGTCAGTCCATGTCAGGTCAATTACACTCAATTTGATGGTACTGGGTCTGAATGGGTCAGTCCGTGTCCAATCAATCCCCCTCATATTCTCATGTTGTTCATATTTTCAAAGTAACAAGAAGCCAATATAAACATTTACATATGACTCGCAAAACCGGCACATCCCTTTGGCTTATAGCCACACTATAATTAACAAGCGAATGAGGTTCACTCAATTTTATTTTAATGGAAAACAGTGACTGATACTTGTCATATCGTTTCTAAAAGATTTTAGCATGTTTAGAATGTGCCACTTAATTGTCCATTTAAACTTTTATCTACTGTATTATCAAATACAAAAATCACCTGACAATTAACTACGAAAATAGAAACGAAACCTAAACCTTTTGTTTAGTGATGTCATCTATGAGCTTCCCAAATGAGGATATAAAGAAACTTTATTAAAATATTAAAAATTATATTTTGTAGGTATAAGGGATATATATATCATATGGCTTGTTAGTTTGACCTTGTTTTTATTTGTATTAAAACAGAATAAATTCTGAATGATTTGTAATCAGTCTCTTAAAATTTAAAATATTTGTGGAAGACAAACTAACAAGTCACTATCAATGGTTACATCATGCAACAATACTGCCGATCATTTGTTTTTTCAGGAAACGTAATCTAAAATGAATAAAAACTTGGGTTATATTTTCATTCATTTACAAGCTAATAATGTCTAAGTTCAAGCAATATGTCATCTCAAGACAAACCATTCAAATATTTTCAGCTTATGTCAAGGGTTTCAAGAGTTATCAAGAGACAAAATAAAAGTCAATGATTAACATCAAAATATGGATAACAAGAGACCACCTGGTCCTTCAAAGCTGTCCCTGTGCTCTTACCCTTAAAAAAAATTAAGAAATTAAACACATCCTTTATTCTTCAGAAAATTATCTATTCCACTCTCAAATTCTTGTAAAGTGCTAACTTCAACCACGGTCAACAGTCACTCATTCCATTAACTAATCACCCCATTGGAAAAATAAAACTGTCTTAACTTAGCATTTTTTTTGTCAAATCTTAAACTTTTCATTTTATCCAATTATCTTAACAATACAACAAAAACCTTTACCTTATTGCTCCCCTAAATAATCTTGTAAACTTCAATAAGCCCACCTTCTTTTCTCAACTTACCTGGTTGGAACCTGTTTATCTTGAGTACATGTTACTGCTGTTTGAAGCTTATGGATCAATCCATAACAAATGAATTACTCTCTAAAAAGTGAAATTTTATGTATCTTGATGCTGTTTGGCAAGAATGTTGGTCTCGTAGAGACACATGAATCTGCCAAGTTTCACGTCTCTGGGTCAAATAGCTATTGTGGGAGAAGTCACCAAATATTTGAACCGAAATGGTTTCCAGATGAAACCAATCACATAAAAATATAAATAACATTTTTATTTTAAATGCTACAGTAAAATGTAAATTACTCCTGGAAAGCTCTCTTCATATTCTAACCATCTTATCGAAACCAGAACTTTGGCCTCATTTGGACTGTCAGCCCCCACATAGGTTGGATATTAAAGTTCACAACATCCCCCCCAAGTTTGTACCAAATATCATATACCAAATATCAGCCTGGGTTCATTACACTGTATCATTGTAGATTCAAGGTTGATAAACTTAGGAATACATAGAAATGAAAATCAACTTGGAGATGATAGAGGGTTCAGCCAGTCTGTAAAACACGTGCACCTCTAATGCATCCCAATAGTTCAGTATATTGATGCTGCATTGTGTTAACTACTGATATGTAAAACAGAAATAAAATTTAATTATACTCTTAAATAATGCAGACTTAAGAATTTATATCAATGGACAAGTATCAGTATACAGTTGAACTTCTACCACATGAACAGTAGCTGATTCAGCTAGAAGTGAAGGATTGTTGGAGCCAAAGTTGGTGCATGTTCGGACCATTAAAGGCTCCTCAACAACTACACCAGCCTCCAAAAATGTTAGAACCCAAAGAACTTACATCCTACCAAAGCACACACAAAGGATTTACGCACAAGCAATTAGAACATGGTGAAAAAACTACTGATTCCAGGCCAAAAACTATGCATCAAATGCAGAAAGGATCTGACCTAAATTAGTCATCCTACTAATACTAAAAAAAAAAAAAAGGAGTCAACAGCAGCAATGAATTTTCAGTGCCACCCGAGAGAGGTATATGGGAAGGGAATAGATTTCTTAAGTTAAAAGCAACAGAGTATTAGAAAGGAAATCAGGCCATTAAAGGGTGCTGATAGCAAGGTTTTTTATTTACAGCTATGAGATGGTTGACCTTTTAATTGTATCAAGTATCAAGAAATTATTTAAGAATACATATTTATTGAACCCTTAAATATATATATTCTAAAACACTATACTCAAGTTATCACTTATTGAATCTCCTCAATCATCACATGTTAAACATCCTGTATGTAATTAATTTATTACTACACATTTAATTTATTCAATATTAACATCTGATCGCAGCAAAAGACATATGTAGATTAGAACTAAGCAATAACCCAGTAATGAAAAAAAAAACTAATTTAATTTACTGTTATTAGTTATAATAAGTAGAATATTTTTAACTTTTATAGCTGAGTGTAATATCTCAGTATATTAACATATGGTTTAACAACATTCCACTCAAGGTTATAATTAGTATTAAAATATCTAATATCATTGTTTAATGCATAATTTTGTGATTCCACACAAAGATTCCATTACTTCCCTTAAGACATCAGAACTGTCAAACTATAAACTTCAAATGATTTGTTAGAATATAAAGTCTAAAGATAAGTGTCCTAGCTGAGTTAAAATAAAAATACATCTTGTGGTTCACCTCATTTCTAGAGTACAATCAGTAAAATCAATTGATAAAAATCCAATGAAATAAAAAAATAAAAACACCAAGCAAACCACTGATAGAAAATCAACTATGAATGTGATTCATATTTTGTGTACTCGTACAAAAAATATTTAAAACTCAATACAAGCCCCAAATTATAAAGATACTTTACCTCAAGTTTAATTAACAATAACATAGTTTGCATAACTCGATGTTTAAATTTAGTTACCTTATAAATCCATTTGAAACTGAAACTGTGAGCTGAGAAAGCTTGGTTTATCTATATTATATACATTTAATACTATTACTAATAGTAATAATATTACTATTAGCATTATGTAACTTGTGAGTTGAATTTGGAACGGTGTGTTGACTTTACATGCTAAATGACTGGTCCTTCTATCCAACTGTTGCGATTACGCCTCGTAGCATAATTATTACAGAATAACAAGATTATCTAAAATATAAATCTGGCAAAAAACACTCTGAATTATTCTCATCTTTTCACTTACTTTGTTCTACTTCTGTCTCTTATGAATCACGACTAGATACTGATAATAGTAAAATCACGTCGTTAAGTCAATTATCTTTGTTAGAGGTCGCCTTCTGCAATTTTCACAAGAAAAAACTTTATCGTTATTTCAAACCACTTAAAATGCCTAGAATTTAGGAAATTAAAAAATATATTAGAAATAAATTTGTGTCTTTGTCGTCAAGCGCAAAGTTACACAGGAGACTCTCTGTTTTGTGCCTACCACGGGTATCGAAACCCGATTTTAATGTTATAAGCCTAGATAGTTACGGCTGAACCAGTGAGGGAAGACAAAAAAGAAACATACTTATCTCACTCATCATACTGTTAAAAGGGGGAAAAGATATAGAAAATAACGAGACAATTTAAGGCAGTATTCCACTCTTAATACTTTTTAGTACAAAATAATGTTATGTATTTCCCATTGCATTATTAATATTTTATAAATATTACATACACTATAAAAAATTATTTGTGGAGACTTCTGTTGTGAACACTTTCGAATATTTTAGCCTGTAACTTAAAAACGAATTCGTCATTCGTGACGCAAGAAAATACTCTTCTATCTTAGAGATGCGCGTTAGTTTGAAGCTCTCATCTCAAGTACTTTCCATGACTTGTATGCGAGTTTCAAGTATAAACAGCAACCCATAAAAACAACACGTAGTTTCAAAAGCTCGTATTCCAGCGTTCGAGTAAGAAGAAAATAATAAGACACGGCAAATTACCTTTTTGTACTTATTGTAACGAGCATTGTGGTATCGCTAGACACTGAACTGCCCAAAGATTTGGTGGGTGCAGATGTAAGAAATGGTTCAAAAACATATTAAAAACAAAACCTAGGTGGTTTATTGGAGAAATACAAACACTTATTATATAACAAATTTGAATTTTCGATAATGTTTCAGAAGTTGTGTAAGTTTCATTGTTTCAAGCTATTGTACAAGTAAACTTTTAAAATAATAACAATTTTAACTCTGTCTACTTTCAATCATATTTTCTGCTAAAACTTAATTATTGCAGTTTTCTAGAGTTGTACATTTCAAGAAGGCACCATGGATAAAAATATGTTCATACTTCTTCAATGCCCTTGTGGTAGCTATAGCAGTAATTGTGAATAATAGAGAAGATTGATCGGTACATTAGGGTCTCTGTAAATCACGAGGGGATCTTTGAACCCTGCAGCGGAGCGAAGAAATTTTATCGTAGTTAAAATTATTCAGCACGAATGTTTAAAAAAGAAGAAAATGTGTCTATCTAACTAACAACTTACTGTTGCGTCAGCGAGGTCACGTGACTAGTGTCACGCCCCCTGCTTTCTGGAAATATCTTGTACCTTCGTGAATTGTCGGGAGATTACTAGATATAGGGTAGTCTGGTATATATAAGAGGGTGACAACGTGACGGGACAATAATGTGTGTGTAGGTAGTGAGTAATTGAACTGCAGTCAGGAAGTATTGTTGAAGTTCGTTATAGCGTTTGTTTTAGCGCGACTGTTGAAAATAAGTGTATCGGTAAAGTTATATTCAGAAAGAATAAACCAGTTTTATTAAGTAAGGACTTGTGTCGCTAAAGTTTTGTCGGAACGAAGTTACGGAAAATCAGTTAACGACTGGAGGCGTAACATTACTTTTAACTCTTGAATGATTTTGATTGTCTTAATTCTTGATACCAACTTGTAATCATCATTAAAATGGATCCACTTAAAATAAGTCGTTAAATAATACACACATTTCTATATGTATAGAAAATTAATACTTAAACAGTAAAGTAAAAAATCAAATCAAATGTGTGTTAAAAACAGCAAATCCAAACCTATGATAAACGACGTTTTAATGAACAAAACAGGCCCAAACAAAAAACGAAATTGAAGACGCTGCGTAAATCAAAAGGATCCACAGGGTACAGGTTATAATATGGATATAAAAAGTGTCCTGGGTTTTGGAGGTGACTGCGGAAGTAGAACCCAGATTGCGGCGGGGATACACTGTCTATCAGTCTTAACTTCTGTTCGCCAATTTCACATGTTGAAGAAAAGAAAACAAATGCATCAGTCATCATATACTATATATATAAGTTAAAACTGTACAAATAAACTTAATGAATGATAGTTGAGAGTTATACTAGTTTAGAAAACTTGGTTGGGCTTTAATACTTGTATAATTTGTCTACTGTACTACTAATTAACTTATTAGCTTAGGTCTTTACTGCTATAGTGGAGGTTGGAATGCCAACATCAGGACGTAAGTTTATCTTACTTATCCCAATAGTAGAACCTTATTTTTGTTTTTCTTTTATTTCATTACTTTGGAGAACAGTCACCTTCCAGCATCTGTCTGCAGACAGTGAAGGGTGATATATATGTGGGACGTTGTGGGCTTAAGCTCTCACATCTAACTTATACATTTTTTTCATGATTGATTAATTTATTTTGTTTCCTTCAACACGTGAGAGTGGCGAATGGGGTTAAGAACTGATATCCACACCGCAATGTGGGTCATACTTCCGCAGTTACCTCCAAAACCCAGGACACAATTTATATCTCCCATTATAACCTGTACCCTGGTGATCCTTTTTCTTTCTAATTTATGCAGTGTCTTTAATTTCGCTTTTTGTTTGGGCCTGTTTTGTTCATTTTTGGTTATATATATATATGTCGGGGTGGGGGTGCTAAGCACCAGGAAACTAAAATGAATAGAGTTCATAGAAATGCCTTGTGCATGGCGAATATGTACGAAACAACAAATCCATTGATGCAAAGAGGAAAATATGCCTTGAATGATATATTTTCTTCCTTACTACTCTCTTTAACTCACAACTTGCATGCCTAATTAGATAAGATAATGCAAAACCAAAAAGATAACTTCGGTGAAAACTCAAACTTACTTTACAATAGCGTTATTTATTCAATAATAATGCTTCAAGGAGAGTTGTTAGTACCTATTTGCACTTGGTCA
>NW_013674188.1:9088-11987 GCF_000517525.1 Limulus polyphemus | reverse complement strand
AGACGTAACAGTATATTTAATTTAGCTACAATCATTACCAGGTTGATTTTTAGTTTCCTCTCAGCTTGCTTTGCTGAGAAGTTAATATTTAATCATACAATAGATACAGATAAGTCCTTCCCCCTCGGTGACTCAGTGGTAAATCTGAGGAATTATAATACTAAAAAAATGGGATTAAATACCCGAGGTGGGAAAAGCACAGATATCCTAATGTGTAGTTTTGCACTTAACAACAAACAAATAACGACTAATGAAGCCAAATCGTGACAAAATCTCTGATATACAAACAATAATTCTAAACTACTGGAAGTTGAACATTGTTAAATGGTTAACATTGGACTGATATATTATTGTTTTTTGTTTTGTTTATTCACACACTAGCTCTAGCAATGGTGTATGATATACGACGTCTAGCGACTTCATCAGCTGTAGTTTATCGGAATTATTATCATTTTATTATTAATTGCTAATGTCCTGATTCGACGATATGGAAATGACACTGCGTGTATACCGTGCCTGTGAAAAATGGGACTTCAAAATTAAGAAAGTTAATCTCGATATTTGCTTCCTTACTGAATGCAAGCTCCAACACGTCATTGCTAAGTTCCTCCATTTTAAATTATCCAATCGAAACCTACAAAATTCTTCAACTTACAGGACTTGTCAAAAGAAATTATTGGATGATGTTATTTTTACGTCGCCGTGAGAATAGCGGTGGAGTGTTATTTTCACGTAACTTTTGTTGCTCAGTTATTGTTGTGGCCATTAACAATTATTGGCAAAACGATTAACAAATGTGTCAACACACTATGAGAGTTTGTGGCTTAAACACAAAAAAGTCACGACAGGGTTTATCATATTGCTGCAACCTTTTAAGCCCATGGCAACATGATCGTATAAATAAACAAAACAAGAATAAGCTTTATTTCTTATGATGATCCATGTTGAAAATCTTCTGATGAATGTTTTAAAGACCATTTGATTTGATTTCATTTATACTTGCGATAGTTTGCAGTAACTTTGGTCAAATGGTCATTTATATTAGCCTGCGTTGGTTGTGTTATGTCTCTGTTCGTTTGCTAATTTCCCGTAAAAAATTTTTCCGAAGAACTTCAGCGATACAAGTCCTTTCTTAAATAAAACTAAATTATTCTTTCTCAACACAACTTTGCAATACACAGAATTTCCACAGTCACTTTTACTTAAACACACGCTATAATTCACAACGATTCACGCACTTTACTTACGGTCACTACCGCTCACTCGACTCGATTATCTGTCTCTATGTCTCCTTATCTATGCCGTCAGTTCTCCCCCGCTTTATTTGCCGGGCTTATATATACAAAAATAGAGGGCGCGTAGAAAAGACTAGAGTTGCCAGGGGCATGATCCTTCTGGAATCTCATGACGTGTTACTAGCGTTACGTGACTTCCGCTGTCGTAACAGCTGTTTAACGTGATATCTAGGACAAGACCGTTTATAAGTTGTTGTTGTATGTTAACAAGCACAAAGGGCTATCTGTACTTTGCCCACCATGGTTATCGAAACCCGGTTTCTAGCGGTATAAGTCCGCAGACATGCCACTGCCACTGGGGTGGGGTGGGAGGCATTTATAAATGTTTCGATAAATATCCCAAGTAATTCTGGAATCCTACACAAGATAGGAAATACTGTTAAATAAATTCTTTTCAATGCACATCATTATTGGTAGAATTAACGCACATATTAATTTAAATGTTAAAGTGATGCCAATAAACAAATAATTATTTCTCTATCGTGTTGACAGGGTATTAATCTATTTTTGTTATGTAATTTTCCAAGGGGTGTTCTACCGTGATTCTTCCTGATGTCGCAGTGGATTATTCTGCACCAGAAATATAGGTGTTCCAAGCCAAAAGTCATCTGTCGCAATTGTCTTTGAAAGTATGTTGATAAGACCAAGTGGTTTACTTTCGGGGAGACTTCGCCAGAACTAAGGAAACCTACTGGAAAACCCTGGGTTCTTGTCGAAATCACTTTCAGAGTGGGAATGGAGCCACCAGTTTATAAAGGGCAAGTAGTCATTCATAAGCCACGGAAAAGAACGTAACCAAAGATATCTTTGTTATGAATTTCGCGCAAAGCTACACGAGGATTATTTGCGCTAGCTGTCCCTAATTTAGCAGTCATCACCACCAACCGCCACAGCTGAAAGAGCGAGTATGTTTGGGGTGACGGGGATTCGAACCCGCGACCCGCAGATTGCGAGTCGAGCGCCCTAACCACCTGGCCAACCTTAAAGAAGGAAGACATACACATGTTTTAGTAATCATAATTTTGATTGTATTTTTCTCATTCAGTTAATGATTGTAACATTTATATTTGTTAATATTAATGTTGCTGTTATTTTGTTGTTAGTTATGGAATTTTAAGATTATTATACTATTATTTTATTTGTATAATAAGTTTTCAAGGGACTTCACAATCCAAGGAGAGGGCTGTATTGTAGGCTCTATTAATTAACTAATATTTTTGTATTGTTGTTTCCCCAGAGGGAGTGTTGGTGTCATGTGATAAACGAGCGGCTTAAAGTCTGGAATTTTCTTGAAAGTTTAATCAATTATTTGAAAGTATAAAAACGCGATTTAGACTAGACGAGGGTATATTATTGAGTCATCTAGGTAGTTAGTTCAGCTTTGTTTTGAGTTTGTGTTCTTGATGACATATTAAAAATGTGAGAAGAACCTTATGTATGAGAAGATTATCAAGCAAGTGAAATCTCAATAGATACGTTACTTATTTGTGAAGTTAGGCCTAACGTGGAATTTTTGTACTGTTACGTCTCTGGTTGTTTGTTAATTTCCCGTATAATTTCTTTCGGATGAAACTTTAGCGATACAAGTCCTTTGTTAAATAAAA
>NW_013674188.1:0-9023 GCF_000517525.1 Limulus polyphemus | reverse complement strand
CACGTGTTACTACAGTCACGTGACTTCCGCTGTCGCAACAATACGTTACTTATTTGTGAAGTTAGGCCTAAAGTGGAATTTTTACAAGTTGTATTCGTGAAACGTCTAGTAAGTGGGGAAAAAAAACGCTTTCGTTATTATTAAGTAGGCTGGACTTACCATTTTTCATATTTTTGTTTCCGTTACAAAAATAGTTTTATTATTAAGTCTCGATTTGCTTGCACTAACTATGTTGTAACTTGTAGTGAACGTGCTATTAGTATTTGGTTTTGGTTTGTTTTGAATTTCGCGCAAAGCTACACGAGGGCTATCTGCGCTAACCGTCCCTAATTTAGCAGTGTAAGACGAGAGGGAAGGCAGCTAGTCAATATCACCCACCGCCAACTCTTGGGCTACTCTTTTACCAACGAATAGTGGGGTTGACCGTCACATAATAGCGCCCCCACGGCTGAAAGGGCGAGCATGTTTGGTGGGACGGGGATTCGAACCTGCGACCCGCAGATTGCTTGAATTTCACCGCTTGAAGTGTCTGTGTGTTTTTTTCTTATAGCAAAGCCACATCAGACTATCTGCTGTGTCCACCGAGGAGAATCGAACCCCTGATTTTAGCAGTGTAAATCCGAAGACTTACCGCTGTCTCAGCGGGGGATTTGAAGTATTTACCATCAGAGTGTAAGAGAAGAAATGAATAAAAGCGTACTGTTACGACAGCGGAGGTCACGTGACTCTGGTAACACGTGATAAGTGTCTAGAAGGTTCATGAAGAGGCGAGTGCATTCAAGACACTCTTTATTCTTGTATATAATCGCGGCAAATAAAGCCAGATAATTAATTGGATAGCAGATAGAGAGATATAGAGACAGATAATTGAGTCAAGCGAGCGGTAGTGACCTTAAGTAAAGTTCGTGAATGGTTGTGAATTATAGCGTGTGTTTAAGTTAAAGTGACTGTGGAAATTCTGCGTATTGCAAAGTTGTATTGAGAAAGAATAAACTAGTTTTATTTAAGAAAGGACTTGTATCGCTGAAGTTCCTCGGGAAGAATTTATACTGGAAATTAACAAACGACCAGAGACGTAACAGTATAAAATGTGATTTGATAAAGCTACAGTAAAAACTCGGGCTATATAGACATTTTAGTAAGATTTATTTCTCAATACACAAAATATTCACACTAACACATTAAATAGTACACAAGAAGGCTGAAAATAAAACACTTGGCTCTTTCTTCTTCAAGTCAGAATAAAAAAACAAGTACTTATGAAAAACATAACAAAAAACCTAATACAAAAGTAATATCTAAAAACTGAATACAGCAAACGTAGCTCAGGCTTTAAGCGCAAGCCACAGTTTTTAGAGGCCTTGCGGTATTCCAAGCAAATAACATTACTTTACTTACGCGGGGTGTTTTGATTAATCACATAAAATAAGTGTTAGGCACTTAACTTGGACCTTAATAGCAATTTAAAAATTTATGGGAGAGCTAAGTGTCTCTTAAAAACCCTACTAGCGAATTGTGATGTGATTACCTCGCCACTTAGTAGGGGGCGGGTTTAAACTTGATAAGGTCGGTGTTGAAAAGAATATTTACATTTCTATACGTTTTTTTATATATCACAGCTGTGCATAGCTGAACCATACATAAAACTTTTTTTTTTGTATTGAAGACTAAGCAGAAAACTAATAAATGTTTCATAAGCATTTACGACCCATTTTGTTTAATAAAAAACCTTAAAATAAACAATGTTGTTTTTCTTAATTATCGTTATCCTTTTATTCATTCGTTTTCCTTCGAACACCTCGATTGCTAAAACCTTAAAAAAACGCAAATATGAAAAATACGGTGTGTTTGTCATTTGATGTTTACTGTTTTATTCAGTAGCAAAAGAGTAAGATTTATATTTTATAAAAAATTCAAGTAAACACGATTTTTAGTCTTGACAATTCACCAAGTTATTAACAGAAACAACAACAACAAAAAGTCTCGTTGTTTCTCTACAACTCAGTTGAGAGCTATAATAACAAGGTGTTTTAGTTGTTTTTATACAACGATTTCTAATCCAAAACGACTCATTGACACGGCTTATTTTTTACACAACTTTGAATCCTAGGATTATATTTTTTTTTATGTACAACAATTCAATCATTACAAAATACATCATCAAAGTTATATGCTGAAAACAAAGCTTTCTGTTATATGAAAGTTTCGGAACTCTCCTGAAAAAACTGTAAAGTGAAACGTTAGTTGTACAGTTAAAGAAAACGAACAAATCTGTTATGATAAAGCAAGTGATCACTTAAGACTTCACCAGGCCGGGCGGTATACCTCCAAATTCTATTCCCAATCTTCCTAAATTTAAAAGACAAACAGAACGAGAATGAACTAATCTATCTATCTCACCAACCTATACAAGGACAGTTAGAAATATTATATGCTTTATTAATTTACCATGCATTAATATTATTGTAAGTCTGTGCTATTATTTCAGAATACTGAAAATTTAAGGTCCTCACATCATGCGCATTTTGGTTAAAACGATTGGCCTGTGCATAAACAGTAGATCTTGAGAAGATGCTATTTTCAAGTGTTTTCAGAAATGTTTAAATTTTCAAAACAATGAAAATTTGTAATTTGTATCAAAAATCGTACAAATAAAACAAATAGATATTTACTCTTTCATTTAAAATCAAATGGAGAGTTCCCTTTTTTTTCATTTGTTTGGTTTACATAAAAAAAAAACGCAATGAGATTTAAAATTAACAATAAATATGCAATGGTCTCAGCTTCCCGTTGTATTGAAAACTATCCCTAACAGATGAAATTAAATTAACAGTTGTCACCTGAACACAACCACTCGGAATTATCAGAATAAGTCTACTCTTGGAGCTAAATAACCCTAACTAAGTAATGCTTTCTCTCTCAAGTTTTACAGTAACAACAGTTTAGGAAAACTAACTAACGTAAAAGTTATAATTCAACAATATCATTAAACTACAAACATGGATTTGTTTATCAAAAACATACAATGAAAGATTATCAATATTTACTCTTTTTTTTGTTTGTTTTTTTCCATATATTTATATAAGCTTTAATGAAAATGTCACACAATTACTAAGTGAAAGTAAGAACTTATCTCCAGTTTTTACTATTCATAACAAAATTATAAAAGTATACCACAGAATGTAAAAAAAAAAAAAAAAATATTACAACAGTGCAAGTTTAATTCTTATGATTGTGTCGCTCGTGAAAATCTTCGTTCATTTTTCTTACAGACTCGCCACGGTTATGGGCCCGCTTGCCGCTGAGGATCATTGCGTAGCAGCCAATGGCAGCCAAGACGCAGAAGTAAATATTCAGCCTGATTCGGGCCTTGTTCCTAACACGTTCCATCACATTTTGTCTGTAGAAAAAGATAAGAACATTTTGTCATAAGAAGACTAATATTTTTTCACCCAAACATGAAACTGAAAACACTGCATTTTGATTTCATTAACCACATACTACAATGCATATCTCTCGGTCAATTAATGTTTTCTGATTTTAATTGTTGATTATATTCTTGTAAGCTATATTTTCATTGTTTTAATTTAGACTTTTCCTAGAGGGCGCATGACGTTAAGATCATGTAAGTTAATAAAATCAGTCCTAAAACACTTATAAAAGTTATAAAAGTTCACGATAACGTCATGAATCTACCGATACAGTAACGTCTACATGTGTGTGTCTGTATGAAATGCAATTTAAATATCTTTACAAACCAATAGATGACGCTACAATACGTTATTCTTGATGTTTTTCACCCTCGGTAAATTTTCAAAATTTACTACATGGTTTGTTGTTAAGAGCAAAGCTACGTAACGAGTTGTTTGTGCTGCGCCCTCCATGTGTTTTGCGTTATAAATCTTCAGGCTTCAGACTTAAAGCCACTGGGGGGAGGTGGATTTAGTACATTTTTTATGAAATGTTACATCTTTATGGAGTTGTCTTTGCTACTCCAATTCTTTGCCTTTGCAACTAATAAATCTCAGGATCGTACATTTGATCTAGTAGGAATATTTTTTCCAGAACCAGTTTTCTCATATATGATATAGTCAACCCTATATGACTTTATCACATAACATCAAAATATACACAAGTCCAAATTTTATTCAAGTATCACTTGTAGGTGTTGACAAAATTATACACACAAAAAAGTTTTTCGTAAAATACTAGAAAAAAATATAAACTTTTTTTACACACTTTTATAATAATGTAGTTAATTTTTAGAAAATATGTTAAGAAAAAATTATATATATAATCATTTTTCCGAAGCAAAATAAATAAGCATTTGCTGTCATATGACGGCTATTAAGCTTCTTAATTATAAATACGAGTAAGTAGTTAGTTTAGTGAAGTATTTTGAGTGGATAGAAAGAAGACTGATCAAGTAAAGTTATTCAGTAAGAATTTGTTCTTCTTTAAACCAATCAATAATTAATTTAGCATTTGTTTTCAATGAAGAAACCTTGGTATTTATTAATGTATTAGGCCTAAACTTTGCGTCAGGGTGAAAGTAGCCTAGAAGCAAACATTGTTAAAGGAAAAAACTAACTATTATTACGTGGATTGGACTTGGCATTATTTCTATCAAATATTACAAACGAACCCGCTCAACAATATGTATTTATTTTATGTATTTGGATATTAGGCGAAACGTTTCCTGGGTTGAGATCTTACTTTTATCAATTTAATTTTTGAAAAAGTGGTTAAACAATTAATTATAATACAAATACGAAAAAAGGGAGTTAATTTCACTAAAAAATTGTCTTAATGAGATCATATTGATAAATATGGTGGTGGACATTAATCTAAGACACAAGGGGCTTTATTTCACCTATTGTGCTGTTATCTCAGTGCACCCTGCTTCCCTTATTTCTTACTGTGATTAAAGCTTACAACCAAGTTTTCTAAACCAGATATTCTAAGTATTTTAAGTTACTTCTCTGTTTTATTTTTATTTTTGAATTGAAATACTGATAATATTAAGATAAACTGGAAATCACGAACTAGTTAATTTATTTCAGTCGGGTACAGATGAGTTTGGTAGAGGTATTGAGTACCTGAATAAAATTATAAACTGAAAATTTAAGTTTTAATGGCACCTTATGCGCACGTGGGCTAAACGGCCAGGTCAGAGAACACTACGGTTCAGATATAGCCCATCATTTTGAACTATTGACCAGAGTTAAGGCAACCAGCCAGCAACATCCAACACAACAAGGGCTTTGTCCGGCTCTTTGAACCGTATAATGGGACTGCCTGTCACTATTATAATGCATTAACACTTGAAAATGTAGACTGTGTTCAGAGCATTGCGTCTCATGCCCTGGACACTTCGATAAACAGCTCGACACGCTAACCACCAGACTGCACAGAGCCTAAAATTATAAATATTAAATATAACACTATTATGGACATTTTAAAATATTACTATGCTTTCACATTATAAAACAGCTTTAAACATCACAGGGTGGCATATTTTTTCAGCGGCTATGTCGAATTCTTGGATAAAACGACAAGATAGGTGTTTTGCCAATCTTTGAATCCCTTTATTTACACGTACTGTGTTCAAATTAGCCCACGACCGTTAAAAAACACAAAAATGATCAGAAACTCGTATTATTGTCCATAACACATCCATAAAAATACCATATTTAACATACCGAATACTTTTTGCTTCACAATATAAAAAAAGGTTTAAATACTTCGAAAAGTCGTAATTCGACACTTTAGCCTAAACTAGTGGTTTCCAATCCTTTTTTATGTTGCGTATATCCAAACAGACCTTTATGCACAAAGCTACACAATGGACTATCTGTGTTCTGCCCACCACGGGTATCGAAACCCGGTTTCTAGCGTTGTTAGTCCGCAGACATACCGCTGTGCCACTGGGGGGGGGGGGCATTCTGTTCTTCCAACAGGCAGTTGCAGTCCGTTAAAGTCATACTGAAACAACATATGCATTTGGTACAAACCCCGCTTTTATTGAAACACGGTAATTTTACAAACCAAAAGCTTGATTTTTAATAATCCTACCTTTAAAAAAAGCTTTATACCTTATACGTCTGACATAGAGCAGAAAGGGGTAAGTGTCCACCCCACTTTTTTCAGTTACTATACACACAGTATTTATTAACAAACATGATAGATTGACTCAGTTTTTATTTGTCCTCCCCCCCCCCCGATATTCAACAACATCAGATAATTAAATTTCGTATACTTTTATGAGTAGATTAAGCACTGCTGTAAAAAAAAAAATCAGTCACTGAAAAACACGTTAAAACACTTGGGGAGCTAGAAAAAGTTAACGATCGCTTGTTTCCAATTAACTATAGTACACCAATATAAAAATATACCAAGATAAGGAAACTGGTCATTCTAAGATCGCAGCTGAAAGGATGTGTTTCCGTGGCAACGCCAAAGTAGGAAATTACTTGCCAGAAGCGCTGTTAGAGCTTACCATAATAAGTGCGTGTGTTATTAAGGTCAGCCCTGAACGCTAGTGTCGTTGTGGGTCTCTACACTGAAATTTACAACTTGTAATTGTGTAAACACGTAGCTTGTTAGTTTATTGAATTTCGCCCAAAGCTACTCGAGGGCTATCTGCGCTAGCCGTCCCTAATTTTTAAGTAATATGACTAGAGGGATGCCAACTAATCAACAACACCCACCGCTAACTCTTGGGCTACACTTTTAACAATGAGAGGGGAGATTAGACACGACATAATAACGCCCCAACGGCTGAAAGGACGAGCACATTTCGCGAGATTGCTAGTCAAATACACTAACCACAAAGCCACATTAAAGTAGTACTGACCCTTACAACTGGGCAAATTGAAATACTGAGGAAAGGCTGTTAAACACTTTTTAAAACCTCCAAGTTGAACACAAAACTAAAGTACAACGTGGCCATCTCTGAAAGTACACTTTCAGTTATATATATAATTAATGTGGCAGGGATAAAGAAATACATAACATAAACTGTTTTAACATCATAACTTTACTTAGGAATGATAAAAAACGTATGAATATTGATACACGTGCTCTTTGGGAACATCCTCATAGCTTGAATTTAAAACTTTGCAAATTTTCTGCAACTTTAACGAGATACGGGCAATTTATTTTAATTAATGCCTTCGTTAGTGGTAATTAGACTCATAGCAAGACAATTGGTAAATATTTTTGAATTAAAAAATTCGAGCTTTGGAACAGTGTAATATTAACAAGTGTGCTAGATTTCCTGCTGATATTGGCTTTAATGGTGAAGAGGAAACGGAATGAAAACAAATTAGACATTTATTTTTAATCACTTACTACAGGTTGATTAGTAAATATTTTAAAACTAAAATGAGGTATTTATGTAGACAAGAGGTTAAACTTTCGGTTTAGGCTAAATTTGAGGGTCAGTGCTACCTTAACACCGGGTTGAAAAAAAATTAAACTAAGGTAAAATTTAACTAATTTCAAATGAGGACATTCACAACCTCCTGGAGATTACTTGAAATTCGTTAGGCAAACCAAATGCTCTCTGTTAAGGAAAAAAGCATTTGCAAATAATTTGATTTTTTCGTTAGATTTTGTGAAAACCTGCACGAGGTCTCTAATTTTGAAGTGATAGACTAAAGAGAATGGCCAGGTGGTTAGGGAGCTCGACTCGCAATCTGTGGGTCGGGGGTTCGAATCCCTGTTCCGTGCTCGCCCTTTCAGCCGTAGGAGCGTTATAATGTGATGGTCTATTCTACTATTCGTTGCTAAAAGAGTAGCTCAAGAGTTGGCGGTGGGTGGTGATGAGTAGCTGCTTTCCCTCTAGTCTTACACTGCTAAATTAGGGACGGCTATCGCATATAACCCTCGTGTAGCTTTGCGCGAAATTTATAATAAACCTTGAAGTAAAGAGAAGACTGTCAATCAACGGTAACCATTGCCAACTCTTAAGCTACTCTTGTTTGACCCAATAGTGGGATTTGCCTGATACTCCTATGACGTCTCCGCAGCCATAGAGTACATAACACTATATATATTAGATAACGGGATGCGAACTACGGAACCTAAGCTCTACAGTCCGGCACGCTAGCCACTGGGCAGCGCTTGGATTTTATGTGAAGAAGAATTATAAACATTCTAGAAACTCCAACCCAAATATTTATTGCAAAGAAACTACTGATATTCCAAGGATGCATGCCATCGTTGACTTGAGTGGTGACTGATTGCGATGACTACAAATTTGTATTCGTCATGGCCTCATTATTCGTCTATGCCGAATAATACTGAAATTATTGATATTTGAATAGACTTACAAATCTTATGTGAGTCTTATATGTAAACTATACCAAAAAAATGAAAGAATTAACATTTGATCTCTTCTGAAAGTTTAACTTAAATGAAACTTTAAAAAATGATATGTCATAAATTACATGCTTGTTTAACATAGATCAGTTTACGATGCGGGAGGGTCATATTTTTAGGGTAAATGGTGTATTTTTAGTAGTAAAAGTGAACTTTCAAGGAACCTTTTTATTTTTTACACTGTTCGAAATTCCATGATTTTAATTCAAAAAGTGCTTATAACTCAAACTCTGCATAAAATTTAAAATTAATTTTAAAGAAGTTTATTACAAAAACGTACAAATTATTTTTAGCCGCGACATAGTGGTTCATAGAATGGTTCTGAGTTTTTTCAAGTACAAACTTTTAACTCATAGCTCCATCTTTTAAACGATTTGAGATTTAATTACAGCCGCGGCTATTGATGATTCTCTCTTGTTTAGCCGCAGCATAGCGGCTCATAGAACGACTCTGAGTTTTTTTTTCCAAGTGCAAACTTTTAGCTCATAACTCCGTCATCTATTGACCGATTTGTGATCTAATTACAGTTTTGAACTCAGGAGGCCAAACCATTTCGATTGATATATTTGATCACGCCAAAGGTCACATAGATTAATTTATTCTAATCCTACCTAAAAGAATTTCAATTTGAGAGTAGG
>NW_013674187.1:27198-31008 GCF_000517525.1 Limulus polyphemus | reverse complement strand
ATTTCACCTCATATTACCAGTTTATCTGATGTAGCTAAACAGCCTTAAGATAATATTTCACCTCATATTACCAGTTTATCTGATGTAGCTAAACAGCCTTAAGATAATATTGCACCTCATAGTACCAGTTTATCTGATGTAGCTAAACAGCCTTAAGATAATATTTCACCTCATATTACTAGTTTATCTGATGTAGCTAAACAGCCTTAAGATGATATTTTACCTCATATTACCAGTTTATCTGATATAGCTAAACAGCCTTAAGATGATATTTCACCTCATATTACCAGTTTATCTGATGTAGCTAAACAGCCTTAAGGTGAATATTTCACCTCATATTACCAGTTTATTTGATGTAGCTAAACAGCCTTAAGATAATATTGCACCTCATAGTACCAGTTTATCTGATGTAGCTAAACAGCCTTAAGATAATATTTCACCTCATATTACTAGTTTATCTGATGTAGCTAAACAGCCTTAAGATTCCTTCAGTCTATTTAGTTACATGTAGCATGTGATGCATAGTTCACCTTAAGGCTGTTTAGCTACATCAGATAAACTGGTAATATGGGGTGAAATATTCACCTTAAGGCTGTTTAGCTACATCAGATAAACTGGTAATATGAGGTGAAATATAGAAAAGATAGAAGTTTGACTAACAGAGTTAAATAGTCTTGAGGTATAAGTTTTGTTTTTTATTCTGGTTTGCTTTTTTTTATCACTTGTAACACTAACGTGTTTATTTGTTTTTTACTTTAAAAAACCCAAAAAGAAACGTCCAAAGAACCACTACAAAGTCTAGTCACATGACTGGAAAGTTTAGTAACAGTACTTTTACTAAAGGAAATAGAGTCTTAATAAAATTACGATCCTATAAATATATCTCTACATATAAGTTACAAAGTTAACACATTACGGACCGGTCACGAGTTTACTCGTGTTTTGTACAGAACGTCTTTGTGTGTCGTTAATTAAAACGTTGAGTTTGAAAGGAATCGGACGCGTTTTATTTTTGTTCTTAACTCAACTGTATTTTTTTATATTTATCTGAAACTTACAGAG
This sequence comes from Limulus polyphemus, assembly GCF_000517525.1. NCBI lineage: Eukaryota > Metazoa > Arthropoda > Merostomata > Xiphosura > Limulidae > Limulus > Limulus polyphemus. The sequence goes on along the minus strand of NW_013674187.1, from coordinate 29,946 downwards.
TCTGTACATGAAGACATCCAGCAAATTTTTAAAGTGTGGTATTTTGTAAAACATTTTCCTATATGGAGTGGAACTGCACAAAACTTGCATATGTATCACGTTTCACTTCTTTTCAGTACAAACTCTGCAGGCTCTGATAAGAAATTTCTTTTTTCCTGTAGATGAAATAACACAGGAATATGCTTCTTCATGTCACCAGACAGACTTCCTTGGGGATCCTTATGTGGGACTCTCCTTCTACCTTCAGGTGATGGACCGGGTTCGTTCCTCTCTAGTTCCAGGGAGCTTTCTTCCTCTTTGTCAGTAATCCATTGTCTTGCCACCAAGAGGAGGAATTTCATATATATTTATATATTTTTCTGTTGATTCAGGGATTTGTAGATTATATATGAATTGAAAAGGCCACAATGTATTAGATAAAGTACTACCTTGTTTGTTCATTTCACTGTTTTTCTGAGAATGGTGTAGTGTGAGAGGTAATGATTTGCACGATCAACACCTTTCATGTGATCATTGTATTGGAGAACACACACAGGTGTTTTTAATTTATTCTCCAGTTATTGAATTTTTTTCCTGTGGTAGAAACAGTTGAGTCATGGATAGTTTAAACCATTCTCACTTCTCTCTCTTGTCTTTCCATATGAAAACGAGAACATCTTTTCTACAGAAAGATGTTTCACCTTTTTTTATTCTTGAAACTTCAGCCTTCAGGCTTGAACCCTCTGTTCACTCTGATTGTTTCACAGACTCTTGTTTTATGTTCTAGGAACAGGTTTGAAATGGAAGTACTGTTGTAATAATTGTCCTGGTATAAGTAGTGCCACAATCCACGATTGGGAGCAAGAACTGAAAGAATAGTCTCCTCCAATTTTTTCCCCTAACCAGTATAAATCTCCATGTTACAAATATAACCTGTGTCACTCTCACACACCATTCTCACCAGCAGGTCATATTTTACAATTTTTGTAGGATTGCATGTTCGGAATCTTAGACGTCCTCTCCGTGGAATCATGCCCTCATCCAATGACAACTGTTGCTTTTGTTTGTATAGTGTCCTGAATTTATTGAGGAAATAATCCAGTACTGGTTGAATTTTGAAGAGCCTACCTGAAGACTCGTCCATTTTCTAATTATCATTGAAATGCCAAAAATGTCCAAATTTTGTTGCTTTAGTTTGTATAGTGTCCTGAATTTATTGAGGAAATAATCCAGTACTAGTTGAATCTTGAAGAGCCTACCTGAAGACTCATCCATTTTCTAATTATCATTGAAATGCCAAAAATGTCCAAATTTTGTTGCTTTAGTTTGTATAGTGTCCTGTATTTATTGAGGAAATAATCCAGTACTAGTTGAATCTTGAAGAGCCTACCTGAAGACTCATCCATTTTCTGATTATCATTGAAGTGCCAAAATGTCCAAATTTTGTTGCTTTAGTTTGTATAGTGTCCTGAATTTATTGAGGAAATAATCCAGTACTGGTTGAATCTTGAGGAGCCTGCCTGAAGACTCATCCATTTTCTAATTATCATTGAAATGCCAAAATGTCCAAATTTGTTCAAATCTGTTTCGGTTCATTGTCTGCGAAAATATTGGGCTAATCAAAAGAGGATTTGTTGACCAATAATCTTTTCAGCTATATTTCTTTGTCTGTCCCATTAGTAGAATAAGGCCTAGGAATTTCCTCATGTCTGTAGGTGTAACTTCAAACCATTGAAGTCCTTTAGATGACATTTCATCTTTCTCTGCAGTTTGATTATGGTAGGTACACATTTCCTGACAAACATTTCAAACAAGTCATCACCAAACATTAGACTTGTCACGGCAGCAATAGTTTCGGGTTCGGATGGAGTTATAGTGACCCCTGGATTTCCTTCAAACATTTCCAAGTTCGGTGGAATATCTATTTCTGACCAATTATCATTATCACAATGGGAAAACAAATCACTAACAGGAACACTTATAGAATCACGATCACTTTCTGATTCAGAATCAGTTGAGAGCACAACAACTTGACGTATGTTTGTAGGTCTAACAACGTCACTGTGGCTAGAGTCACTGTTAAAATGATCCACATCAGAATCTTCACCTTCACTTGGAAGATCTGACAAATAGTTCAGTAATTATCTCAACTTCACTCAACACGTTACGTTTTCTGAGAAAAGCCATTTATAAAAATAGGGGTATTGTGAGCAAAAATCAGAAAAATATTAACCGTCCAGAACAAAATAAAACGGGCCAGGCATGGCCAAGTGGTTAGGGCGCTCGACACGCAATCTGAGGGTCGCGGGTTCGAATCCCCGTCTCACCAAACATGCTCATCCTTTCAGCCGTGGGGGCGTTATAATGTGACGGTCAATTCCACTATTCGTTGGTAAAATAGTAGCCCAAGAGTTGGCGGTGGGTAGTGATGACTAGCTGCCTTCTCTCTAGCCCTCGTGTAGCTTTGCGCGAAATTCAAAACAAACAAAATAAAACGCGTCCGACTCCTTTCGAACGCAACATTTTAATAAATGGCACACAAAGACGCTCTGCTCGAAACACGAGTAAACTCGTGACCGGTCCGCAATGTGTTAACTTAGTCGAACACAAAGAATCAATGATGCCAAACTTTCACACTAAAACTTGTTTTACCTGCAAAGTTTTTATTTTGCTTAAATAATACATCAAAATTACAAAAAAAGAAAAGCTAAACTAAATTGCGATTTTTATTCTGTAGCTGTAATTGGTAACAAGGAGGACCTATTGATG
>NW_013674187.1:17846-26293 GCF_000517525.1 Limulus polyphemus | reverse complement strand
CTATCTATCTATATACATAAATATGTTATTTAAGTTAGTTTATCTATAGTTAGTTTCGTAGCTACTACAAACCCTTTTGTTCCTCCTGAGTTCTCTTGACTTCTATTGTAAGGACTTGGAGTTTCGATGTGTTCTGAAATCTTCTGTTGATCCTTTTATATACTTATTCTGAAACACGTTTTATCTTTTTTAAATAATAAAATAAAACTAAATGAAAGTTAATTTAACAAAATTGGGGTAATCATTCAAATCCTTTAACTTTTTCATTATTTCAGTCTGGCAATGAACGACCAATTATTATTGAATCTGGACCTTGTATTTAAGTTTCGCGGAACACATGAAGTAAGAGTAAAACGTAAAACCTGAATTTTTGACCTACTTTAATAAACGATCCACACAGATTTTTAAAGCTTATGGAAATCGTCGTTCGTTTGAGGGGAAAATTCACAAATGTAATTGTTTCATTCTTAGTAATCACTTGCACGTCTGCCAGATTTGATTCCAACACAATCAATTGTTTTAGGTTTGAATGTTTAGCACCTCGGTATTTGTACAATCTTATTACAACCAACACTGACCACTAGTGTGTAACGATGTGTAAATTATTTAGTTTCCATCAAGCAGTGCACATGAGCAGAGGATGAGTTAATGACAGAAAATTTGAAAAAGTATGACTGATTTATTACAGGGAAATGTGTGTGTGTTTTTCTGGCGTATTTCAGACATGTATAAAAGAAATGTGAATTAGAGACGTGTATCAGTACGTATATCAAGTAAAAACCACCTTGATAAGATCATGTGTGTTTTTGGTTAATACATAATTGTTTCTCTATGATGATTTATCCCTAAACAACGTAGAAGTACTTATTCATCTGAAAGAAATGTACCAACAGGTTTTCTGGGTAATTTCTCTGTTACCAATTTATGTTGCGTCTTTGTCATATTTCACTTTGGTTATAACGGAGATCGTAACATGAATAATGACTTAACAACAAATATGTCTGTTAAAGTAGTAATAATGGAGATCGTAACATGAATAATGACTTAACAACAAATATGTCTGTTAATAGTAGTAATAATGGAGATCGTAACATGAATAATGACTTAATAACAAATATGTCTGTTAAAGTAGTAATAATGGAAATCGTAACATGAATAATGACTTAATAACAAATATGTCTGTTAAAGTAGTAATAATGGAAATCGTAACATGAATAATGACTTAACAACAAATATGTCTGTTAAAGTAGTAATAATGGAGATCGTAACATGAATAATGACTTAACAACAAATATGTCTATTAAATTTAAAGTAGTCTATGAAAACTTCTAGCGCCATCACAACTGACAACAACGTGGCGCCATCTAACAGAAAAAAAAATCGACAATGAGGTGAAACAAACTTCTAACAACTATAGCCCCATTGTTATATCCTGGTTCTGTTTAAACTTGTTTTGTTTTTGTTGTTGTTTAACAAAATCACTTCACAAATTAATTTTATTTTGTTCAATTATAATAATTTTCAATGCAACAAAAGATAGTTTAGATATTTTTCATCCAAAACGAATTTTTCCGTTTTGGAGATGTAATATTACTGACGCTATTAGTCAAACAAAATTACCTTTACTGTTTTTGTATTATAATAAACACGAGGAGAAAGGATCTGGGAATAAAAATAAAATGTTTTAGGTTCCTATAGCAACAAGCAGAAACGAATTGTGACCAGAAATAAAAATGAACTACTCTCACCAAAATTCAAAGAGAAACAAGTATTGACCACGAATGTACTATCTGATTTTTCTTTTAGAATCAGAATAAAAAAGTACGAACAGTGCCCTTATATAGATGTTATATTTACGTTTCATATCTTTAAGTTAACTTTCTATACAACGTGTTTAAAATTGTGTGTTCTAGCTTCTTAAAAAAGAAACACATATTTAAAAAATTGTGATTCAAGATGGTTTCACTCCAAGATGAATATAGATAAGAAAACTCGAAATGTTTCTTTTTAATAAACTTTATTTATTTATTCTTGGACAGTTTTAACGCTTCTTTATCTTTTAATTGAAAGCCATTAGGGGGCTAGATGCTTGATAAATTGGGTTACTAAAGTTTTGGCACGCAAAGAAACATTAAGATTATTGAAAAAAAAGTTGTTTTCTGGTTTTTATAGTTTTTATTTCTGAAAAGTTGCTTGTGGTGCTGCGAAACCTGTTAAATAAAGAAGAATTTGGTGAAAAAGAGGATAGATTGGAGTGTTCTTATACACACACGCGCTACATAGCTTGCGCTAAATGTGTTTATTCTGGTCGCTTCTCCATAGACAAAAATTTAGAAAATTATACACAAACACACGCGCTACATAGCTTACGCTAAATGTGTTTATGCTGGTCGCTTCTCCATAGACAAAAAATTTAAAAATTATACACAAACACACGCGCTACATAGCTTGCGCTAAATGTGTTTATTCTGGTCGCTTCTCCATAGACAAAAATTTAGAAAATTATACACAAACACACACACACACTACATAGCTTGCGCTAAATGTGTTTATTCTGGTCGCTTCTCCATAGACAAAAATTTTAAAAATTATACACAAACACACACACTGCATAGCTTGCGCTAAATGTGTTGATTCTGGTCGCTTCTCCATAGACAAAAATTTAGAAAATTATACACAAACATACGCGCTACACAGCTTGCGCTAAATGTGTTTATTCTGGTCGCTTTTCCATAGACATAAATTTAGAAAATTATACACAAACACACACACACACTACATAGCTTGCGCTAAATGTGTTTATTCTGGTTGCTTTTCCATAGACAAAAATGTAGAAAATTATACACAAACATACGCGCTACATAGCTTGCGCTAAATGTGTTTATTCTGGTCGCTTTTCCATAGACATAAATTTAGAAAATTATACACAAACACACACACAATACATAGCTTACGCTAAATGTGTTTATTCTTGTTGCTTTTCCATAGACATAAATTTAGAAAAAATATCTAGAGTAAATTCAAAAACTATACCGCCTGGACGACTTAGAAATCATTATTTGGCAATCTGGCCCCCAGTGGCACAGCGGTATGTCTGCGGACTTATAACGCTAGAAACCGGGTTGCGATATCCGTGGTGGGCAGAGCACAGATAGCCCATTGTGTAGCTTTGTGCCACTGGGGGGCACAAGAAATGTAAAATGACTTGAATCCCGCTTTTCTCTCGAAGTTGAATCTATGAGAAAAAAAAATTATCTTGATTTATTAATTAAACTAAACGTTTTTGTTTTGTTTTTACTTCAGCAGGCATGTTGTTATTTTGAAGATTTCTGAGCTTGATTTTCCATATTAGAAATCGAGATATAAATCTGAATATCGATAAGATAACCTCGTTCTCAGTTGTCTTATGCTCAGAAGCTTCACAATACTGTAGATTGTGTTATTTATAGGCGAATGAGTCACGTGGCATTTCCTTACACGAAATCTGTACGTTGTAGGATATTTTTTGGGCGTAGTTTGTAGCTTAGTGATATCACGACCTAAGATGGCGCTCTGATAAATTTTAGTTTGTTTGTTTGTTTTTGAATTTCGTGCAAAGCTACACTGGGGCTATCTGCACTAGCCGTCTCTAATTTAGCAGTGTAAGACTAGAGGGAAGGCAGCTAGTCATTACCACCCACCGCCAACTCTTGGGCTACTCTTTTACCAACGAATAGTGGGATTGACCGTCACATTATAACGCCCCCACGGCTGAAAGGGCGAGCATGTTTGGTGTGACAGGGATTCGAACCCGCGACCCTCAGATTGTGAGTCGAGTGCCTTAACCACCTGGCCATGCCGGGCCCAATAATTTTAGATGTTCATTAATAAATTTTGTGTATTATTATTTTAGTAAGCCATAGCGCTGCCTGTTTTTTTTTTTTATAAATAGTAAATAGAATGGAATTGTTATGGACTTGGTCACAAGAAAAAGCCAAGTAAGTTCTTTTTCTGGTTTTATACTAAGTACAAACATATTTGTTTTTTCTTTCTAATTTTATGGGCCTCGCATTTGTTTTTTTTATTAATGAAAATATCAAGAAATACCAACCAGTGACCACTTTCTGGTACTTCCACAAGAAATTCCTACCAGTGACCACTTTCTGGTACTTCCACAAGAAATTCATACCAGTGACCACTTTCTGGTACTTCCACAAGAAATTCCTACCAGTGACCACTTTCTGGTACTTTCACAAGAAATTCACACCAGTGACCACTTCTGGCGAGTCTACAAGATATGACAACCAGTGACCACATTCTGGCACTTCTACAAGAAATGCTAATCTGTGATCACTTTTTGGTACTTCCACAAAAAATGCCAACCACTGACCACATTATGGGACTTCCACACATATTAGCAGTGATACTAACCTCACATTAAATCTATGACAATCAAACGCCGTCATAACTTTCATTATATGAGGAAAAAGCAAGTTTTGTCTAATTACTCAATGCAAGCTTTTATACTTCGCATTGTTTCATTACTGGAAAACATCTACTATCATAGCCTATGAAATGTATCTAAGGTCGAGCGTGGAGTAGTGGGTCAATTATTGCGTCCCTTTACCAAAAAAAAATCGTGCTTTGCATTTTTGAGACCATAAGTTATAAGGGTTGCGGTTAATGTCCTCTATTCAGTTAGACAAAAAATAACCAAAGATTTGGAAAGGAATGATGTTGACTAACTCCATAACCTCTAGACTATCATTTCAAAATCAGGGACAGCTAACGCAGATAATTTTTTTAGGAAAGTCACACAACAGGTTATCTATGATGTGCTCACCATGGGTATGAAAAACGCTGTTTTTGGCGTTATAAGCCTTCAGAAACAAACAAACAGCTGTATCTCACCCAAGATGGCGGAACGTTTTTTTGTCTACTGCACATTAAAAACTGAAGTTCTAGTTTAAGAATGTTAGTAGATCAGCTAAGCCTTTTTGTTATTCACAAATATTTAAGCCTAATCGTAATTTTATGTGTGCATACCTCGAAGAATATAGCTGTTAGTGATATAACAATATTTCAGCGTAATAGATACAATATATATATATTTTTTCTTCTTGAGCCATTGGATTTTATCATTATTGTTTTTTTTTATCCAAAGTGGGATCTAAACATGATGCTGCCCTTCCTTTCCATAATTATGGAACCCTTCCAAGGAAACACTTGAAAGGAGATGTGTACCGCGGATTAAGCTTTTTTTAAGCGCATAGCTGATTAATAGAAGATCAGCAAAGAATCTAGCTTCAAATTTTAGCGTTGTTAGTTCGTGAACTTACCCCTGACCCACCGGCGGACACACTGATTAAGAACCACTGGCTTACGTTATTTGAGGGTTTGGTCGCTAAGGCTTCAACAGACAAAAGACGAAGTACAAAGTTTTATACAGCATGTTTGCCGTATACATTTAACTGTTTGTTTGTTTGTTATAGATTTCGCGCAAAGCTACACGAGGGCTATCTGCGCTAGCCGTCCCTAATTTAGCAGTGTAAGACTAGAGGGAAGACAGCTAGTGATCACCACCCACCGCCAACTCTTGGGCTACTCTTTTACCAACGAATAGTGGGATTGACCGTCACATTATAACGCCCCCAAGGCTGAAAGGGCGAGCATGTTTGGTGGGACGGTGATTCGAACCCGCGACCCTCAGATTGCGAGTCAAGCGCCCTAACCATCTGGCCATTTAACCGATACTGTCAAACTTCCTGAAGAAGTAACAGTAGATTAATAATATAACATTATTATTTTTCCCATGACCAACAAAAAAAATCACAATTTTAAGATAGTTTAAGTATCGTAGAATAAAAACTACATTTTTTAAAAGTAGAACGATCATTTTTTATTATATTCATTGGAGGACTTGTGCGTTTTTTAGATCAATCACTTGAAAAGTTTCCTATTTTTTGTAATACGTTTAACAAAATCCCCCCTTTGGCCTTACCATGAATCGAAAATGAAACAGATTTTAAATAGTTAAACAGAAAACATGTGTTTATAGTATAGAACTTTACACACTCGAACAATATCTACATTTTTAACCCCAAACTATTCTTTATATGGTACTTTGTCTCCCGGTGGGGCAGTGGTAGGTCTACTCTAAAATTCAAGGTTCTATTCCCTGCAGTAGACACCGCAAATAGCCCATTGTGGCTTTGCTCTAATCCAAACAAACAATTCGGTATTTTATTACAAAAAGTTGAGTACTTTATACTAAAATTATTTTAAATATGTAAATCAGCAAGCCACGTAACAGCCATAGTCGATATAAATTCACGGAGGAAAGGCATGTATCAGAACTACATTTTGACATTTTTGACGTTTCATAGGGACTGTGATGTCACTGAAAATTTATCGCTTTAGGAAGGGTATGAAACAGCACTTTCCGACGCAATATATTCACACACTCAGATCATAAAGATATTTTCAGATCGGAGATGTATATTTTTTAAAAAAGGGAATATTCTTTGTACTTAATATCATTGGAATGTAGGTTGACACTAAGACTATCCAGAAAGAGATCTGCAACATTATACAAAAATAATCAAGAATAATCTCCGCCTGGAAAAGTAGCACAAGTTACTTCCACAACATATCCATTCAGTCTTTGAATATCTTAAGCAGCTGGAGAATGAAACGGGTATTCATGCTATTCCATACGAAAACTGGAGAAGGAAACGGATATTCATGCTATTCCTTACGAAAACGTACTAGTCAAGTCGCCAGACACAACGTCTATGGATTTCTGTGCGATCGAAATGTTGAAACGGGCAATGAGAATCCGTCGTCCTCGCACAATGGGTGACTTGTGGAAAGTATGCAGGAGTAGTGGTGTGCTTTCGACAGGACAGCTTTAAGACGGAATTTTTTGCAATCGAGACTACGCTGTAGGGTTATTGTCAAGATTCAAACCATCAAATAGAATATGACTGGACGTACGACATGCACTGTAACGACGTGTCGAGGTTCTAAAATCGTTTTAATACAACATATTTATCCTCTGTATTTCATGAATTCTTGGTTTACATGAAACAATTATCCTAAGTGTCAGATTTTTTTTAATTGTTTGAAAAGTAAAAAAAAACAACAAAAAAAAAACAGAACAAAATTTTGTCTGCAAATCTGATCTCATTAAAGTCGCGTCATGTAATTTGTTATGTATAAACTAGCATTTAACTGAACACGTGTAACATAGTAACGTGTCTTTGTTACTACTGCGTAGTGTCATTTCGAAGCAGCCTTGATCAGTGTGCGTAATTGTCCAATTACTTTTCTACTAAGAAACAAGTTTGTCAACAAACTTAAGTTAAATCTAAATTATTAAACGTGTTTTGAAATAAGACAACTCTCTTACAGATCTGACAGAGTCTTAAAAAGTCATTATTTAAATTGTTTATTTAATGTAGAATCAATTTGGAAAGAGGTTTACAGAGAAAGACAAAAGTAGTTATATTACTTAATAAAGTAATATAAAATAAACAAATGTATTTGCGTATATTTTCTAATCAAACATTGAATTTATTGTGTCCTTACAACTAAATATTGACCAGCACGAAATAATACATACTGAAATTGTTTGTAATTAGTATTTTGAAGGAACGGGTTTATTTTGTGAGAACACGAAGAATGTGTAGTTACGTAATTGACCACTACAAGGCGCAGAGAATTAGCTTGTTCATTAGTCCGAAGAAGTTTATCGTTGTTATAGCACGTTTTAAACCAAACTTTCTCTCTTTTTTATCTTCATTTACTTAAAACCTAGAGGAAAGCCGATTTCAGTAAAAAATTCGTTAAAATAACTTATTCTATGCTCCAATTTATAATATCAATTTTGTATACTGTACTTAATGTAATGTATTTCATCACACGAAAAGTTTTTCACTTAACGTATTAAAGTATTGTACTTAGAATTAGTATGAAAAATAATCAATTTAATTGTAATAATTGAAGTACTTGTCCAGCCTCGTATATGAACATCAACTAAAAGCGCCACCTGACGTTCGAAACTCTGAGATTATGCAAGTCCGACGAAAATTCCATCTTATTCAAATTTATTTTCTTACCTGCATTAAAACCTTCTTCTCTTCCTTCTTTGAGGACTGTCTACACGAACCAAACACACCTCCACTTACCCTACTTTTACAAGTAAAGCCTGAAAGAATATTAAAACTAAATTCAAATTCGGAATAAACTACAGAGAAATTGAATGTAATCAGTTTAAATGCAGCTTAAAGTAAGCAACAACTTTCTTCTAAGACATCCATCTTACAATAGCCATGAGACATCAGCTGTGGGTATTGTAAGACATCCATCTTACAATAGCCATGAGACATCAACTGTGGGTATTGTAAGACATTCATCTTACAATAGCCATGAGACATTAACTGTCGGTATTGTAAGACATCCATCTT
>NW_013674187.1:13361-16846 GCF_000517525.1 Limulus polyphemus | reverse complement strand
ATGTCTTACAATACCCACAGTTCATGTCTCATGGCTATTGAAAGATGGATGTCTTACAATACCCACAGTTCATGTCTCATGGCTATTGAAAGATGGATGTCTTACAATACCCACAGCTGCATGTCTCATGGCTATTGTAAGATGGATGTCTTACAATACCGACAGTTGATGTCTCATGGCTATTGTAAGATGGATGTCTTACAATACCGACAGTTGATGTCTCATGGCTATTGTAAGATGGATGTCTTACAATTCCCACAGCTGCTGTGTCATGACTATTGTAAGATAGATGTCTTACAATACCCACAGTTCATGTCTTATGGCTTGGGTATTGTAAGACATCCATCTTACAATCCATCTTACAATAGCCATGATACATCAACTGTCGCAGATAGTTCATTGTGTAGCTTTGCGCTTAAACAACATCTAATAAACAGGAGATCAGATTATTTGAACGAACACAGTTAGAAAGAAAGAAAAAAGTTTCGAATCGAAAATAAAACCTTTTATGCCAGCGATTACGTAACCTTATGAAGAATGGTTAATATGCTGTAGAGTCAGAAACAGCTTACACTTACAAGAGTTTGAGTTTTACTCGAAAATTTTACATACACGTCGTTTCACTGAACGATTTTACTTCTATGTTTTTAATCACAACATTTTAAAATTTACAATAAATGATCAAAGTAGTAAAAAATTCAGTTTTGGGATTCTCGAAAACAATTATTTTTGGAAGATGTATTGCTAATATGAATATGTACTTTATTCAAATTTAAACACAAGTTACTCCAAGTATTTTGTTTGTTTTGAATTTCGTGCAAAGCTACACGAGGGCTATCTGCTCTATCCGTCCCTAATTTAGCAGAGTAAGACTAGAGGGAAGGCAGCTAGTCATCACCACCCACCGCCAACTCTTGGGCTACTATTTTACCAACGAATAGTGGGATTCATCGTCACATTATAACGCTCCAGAGGCTGAAAGGGCGAGCATGTTTGGTGGGACGGAGATTCGAATCCGCGACCCTCAGATTGCGAGTCAAATATTTAAAAATATATGTAAAACTTAGTAAACTTCATTAAAACTAACTTGATATAGATTACTTTTGTATAGAATTGTTTTTGATGTAACTTAAGTTTACACTAATTGAAAATTAAGTGATTTTTTTTACTATAAATTTTACCCTTGGCAGTAGACTACGGAACTCTTCAGTCCCCCCCCCCTCCTCCGACGTCATTTCAGTAAATATATTATCTTGAGGATAGATATATCGCTAGTGGTTTCTTTAACGGCTCTTTTTGATTTTGAAGTTTTTTTTCTTTCATCCTCCACGGGAGAAAATTGTCGAAAAAATTAATATCCATCATTCAGACCTTGTTACTACTAAGCGTAGAGACTGGTCACGTGATTTATTGATTGACGTGAAACTATTGATTGTTTGTAATTGGTTCTTCTGGAATCTCAGGTTTCTTTTTTTTAATTATACGAACACGAAATCAATACTTTCTTAAATGGTTTATTTTGCTGCTTAATATGGTTTTAAATAATACATTTTTGATTTACCATGTTTCGAAGAAATACTTGTAAATGTGCCAGTGTTGTTGTTGTTGTTTTTGTGAGATTGCGTGAACCATTTTTGACTTGTCTTCTTTTTTCAATTCCATTTTTTTTTCCGTTAATCTTGTTTCTAACTAAAATGAAACGAGACTTAAACGATTTAAAAGAAAAACAAAACCATGGAATGGACTTTCACTGGAAAACTCCTGTGCTAAAAATGAATTATAATAAAAATACTACCAAAGGTTGCGTGACTATTAACTATTTAGTAACCATTAAAATTGTTTTTGGTTAAAATCACTTTCACAACTGTGTGCTTTTGGTCAACTGTGAAGAAAGTATTTTAAAACTTTTTATTGAGAAAACGTTTTCTTCGTTATTCTAGCCCTCTCCACTCTAATTCTAGTTTAAAGTTGCCTTTATAGTTGAGTTAATAGCCCATCCAAATAAGCCAGTCCCTGTTCTATTTAAATATAAACCATCCATTCCAAAAAACTCCCTTTTCCCACTGAACGGATACCACAAATCCAACCAGTCAACCTTACATATTAACCTAAGCCTAGTATTGTGCTCTAGTGACCTACTTATAATTTCCTCTCCATAGTTAAGTCTTGGTAGTATCCATGACTGAAGATCACCTAAACACCTTAAAGTCCCCATAAACTATATCTCTATGAACCTCTTCTCCAGGTAGACATGTCAGCATAATGTTCTGGTTTCATATATAATGCTAGATAATAGACATGTCAGCCTAATGTTCTGGTTTCATAAATGATGCTAGATAATAGACATGTCAGCCTAATGTTCTGGTTTCATATATGATGCTAGATAATAGACATATTAGCCTAATGTTCTGGTTTCATATATGATGCTAGATAATAGACATGTCAGCCTAATGTTCTGGTTTCATATATGATGCTAGATAATAGACATGTTAGCCTAATGTTATGGTTTCATAAATGATGTTAGATAATAGAAACGTCAGCCTAATGTTCTGGTTTCATAAATGATGCTAGATAATAGACATGTTCAGCTAATGTTCTGGTTTCATATATGATGCTAGATAATAGACATACCAGCTAATGTTCTAGTTTCATATATGATTAACTTTGTTCGAAAATATACTATATACTCATTTAAAAACAGAATATGAAAAATATATTACATCATGTCAAAAGTCTATCTGACAACAACTCCTCAAACCAGTAATACACATTTAATCTACATAATTTTCATCATTTCAGTTGTAGAATATCTTTATCCAGCACGGTTAAATTTACTTAAATCCTCTGTTACTAAACTAAAGTTATTTAACATTCTATTATATGTTCAGCTCTATGATCAACATCCGCATATTTACGCTATACTCCCTATGTTGCCATTTGGACTTTTCCATTGTTCAGTCTCCTACTTCAAGAACCATTTAATTAAAAAATAATATAACTTATTAACTCAGTATTACTTATATCTTCCCAACTCAAACTTTGTTCTAGCTGTATTGATAAGTCCACTCAATGCTGGGTTTTATACCACGTTCGATTTTTAATTATTCGTGTTATATCTGGACCTTATGATTTTCTTTTATCGGACAGTAGTATTTGTCAAACATGTTTTATATACTCCAGTGTCCTGTTTTGCTATAAACATGGTCTGACATGGGCTGAGTGGATTAAATCTAATTATCTACAGACTTTAATAACCTAGTTTATATAATACACCACCGAACATGATATGGAGGGAAGAAAAGGCCTTTAACTGTACTTCAGCTTCCCAGATTGCTCACCATGTTGACCTGAATCACTCAGAAGGCTCATAGTTAACACGTTTTTACTATTTCGTTTTGTTAACCCAGCTTTAAATAAATATAATAAATTTGTTTGTTTGTTTTGGAATTTCGCGCAAAGCTACACGAGGGCTATCTGCGCTAGCC
>NW_013674187.1:5919-12405 GCF_000517525.1 Limulus polyphemus | reverse complement strand
CGTCACATTATAACGCCCCCACGGCTGAAAAGGCGAGCATGTTTGGTGGGATGCGGATCAGAACCCATATAATAAATAATATAAGTATAGAAAAAAATGTATAAATACAGTTAATCGTAGTAAATAAATTAAATAAAAAATTACTATTATTATTATATGTTACTTCCCTTAGCTCATTTGTAGCTTCAGGAACATGTTCTCGAGCCACGTTTTACTTGTTTTTTTCAACTTACCGGTATATTAATTGTTTCTCTGTCACTGGTAGCCTGATGAAGAACTGTTGCCCGAAACATCGTTTTTTCTGTTGTTGTTTTATTAATAAAGTTATTTTAATTTGGCAAGTTTTTTACCACTACTTTATATTCTATTTCGCATGTAGAACAATATGATCGAGTTATTTAAGATCAGTATCGTACTGAGAGATAAGGTACAGTTACTTGTCACTAGATAGCGTTAAATGTAAGCAACAGACAAGTATTTCATAACTAGACGTTCGTGAAAATATTTTAAAAAAATGTTTGATAATTTTGTCCTTTTGAAAATTTAAATTAGGTTCAAAGATATATCCTATGAACAAAAAATGTCATTCTATTAAATATATGACATAGATGAAAATTATTATGCCTGTTTGTATCTAGTAAGGACGAGCAAAATTGGTCGATGTTTTCTCCATTCTTAAATGTTAAGACTAAGATTTAACTGTACATTCATTTGTCCTTTAAAAGATCATAGCTTTGACTTATTAGAAAATTAGATTTACGTTTCACACAGTATTATTAATGATATCAAGTGTCAAAATATAAATTAAAATGCTGTAATCCATTTTGGAGTTTTGCTTTAGACGTTGAGCAGTTGATTTACACTTGGCATCGTTAATACATGCTTTCAATAATTCTTACCAGATGTCGATGATAATGACCTAGTCTTGTAAGTTATAGATATATAAACTGAGGTTAATCGTAACAGGATATATGTGGTGCGTCCATTAGTTACAGGTAATAAAAAATATTTTTTAAATGTAAAATGATGTAGGGATGGCATTACCAAAAAATAATACAAACAAAAATATAGGGATGATACAGTTATACATAAAGCATCCCTACACGACTTTCAATATTATAATTTTATGCTTCACTGTAAAATGCACGAGTACAAAATGGTTACGAGGTTGGTCAATTTAACCGACCTTGAAACGAGAGTCTGTAATGAGTGAAAATGTAATTTTTTCCTGATTAATTAAACGAAGTATTTGGTTCTTAAAAGCTCATGTCTGGTTGTAATCTCTCTTCTTCGTCTGAAATGACATGAAAAAAAATTTAGAAAATATATTACGAAACTTTTTCCAGAATAAACAGTACTGTAAACTGTATTTTCCTGTTTGAAGCTGGAATGATACAGCAAGAAGTTGAACAACACCTTTACTTCCGCCGTCTTCGATTCCCCCACCTTCTCCATATCCATCTTCCCAATCTTCTCCAAAACTGCCTCCCTCACCTGAAGCAAAACTACTTTTCCCACTTTCTTCAAAACCGCCTGGGCCTATCATGTCCAGGTGGTTAGGGCGCTCGACTCGCAATTTGCGGATCGCGGGTTCGAATCTCCGTCACACCGAACATGCTCGCCCTTTCAGCCGGGGGGGGGTTATAATGTGACGGTCAATACCATTTCATTAGTAAAAGAGTAACCCAAGAGTTGGCGGTGGGTGATGTTAACTAGCTGACTTTTCTCTAGTGTATCACTGCTAAATTAGGGACGGCTAGCGCAGATACCCCTGGTCTAGCTTTGCGCTAAATTCATGACAAACAAAACCAAAACCTCCTCTTACATTTCTTCCTACTGCTAACAGCACAGCCTGAAATTATACAAATATACAACTTAAGGACAACAAGGGATCTGCTGGTTCATCTAGGCTGTCTTATCCATTAAACTAAACTCTAAAAACCACCCTTTATCATTCAAAAAATATATCAAGCCTTTAAACTCCCTTAAATTAACTGCATCTACCACATCTGAAGGCAACCCATTCCACCCTGTTAGAAAAATAAATCAGGCTTAGCTGAAAGTGACACTTATCCTGCCAAAATGTATATTTGTGTCTCCTAGAACATTAACTCCCCCAGTGGCATAGCGGTATGTCTACGTACTCACAACACTAGAAACCGGGTGGGCAGAGCATAGATAGCCCAATGTGTAGCTTTATGCTTAATTACAAAGAAACCAAGAACATTACCCAATTTCCAATCTTCTGGCACCTGCCCACTACTCAAAATATAGTAGCAAGCGACGCAAGTATCCAATCCTTAACCTCCTTCATGACCTTGGGTAAATTATATTTAGTCCAGGAGCTTTATCGTTCTTTAAATTTCACATTTATTTTTTCTTAACAACTTTATATTAATGCATTCATCTTCTTCAATATTGTTTTCATTTAGCTACTGTCCAATATAACGAATATTACTTACAACTTCATCAGCAAAATTTGAAGAATTTAATAATCCAGCCATTCCATAATAATGGAAGTTAAAAACAGCACTAATAGTAATAGGGTAGTAGTAGTGGAATTAATCAAAACGAGCAAGCTCTAGAAAATACAGTAACAGCTTTCAGTTTTTAGCTTGCGCAGACGAGGATAGTGATAGTGATAGTGAGAAAATAATTAAATTATGATATCTAGGGGCAGGGGTGGAGGATTAAGTGACATGGTAAAGGGCGCTAGCTGTGATGCAGTCTTTGTAGCGCACACAGGAGTTAATGATGGGTGGGTCAGAGGAAGTAATTGTTAAGCATTGAAAAAGACATTCAAAGAAAAAGGCAATAATAACTTACTTATGTCAAGGATACTGCCAAAACATAATTGTGTGGATGAAATCATAAGTAAGTCACTTAGGCTGAATGCTAGGCTTAAGTTAATATGTAAGGACAAGCAAGTTGGTTGGATGGATTTGTGGAATTTGTTCAATGGGAAAAAGGGACGTTTTGGATTGGTTTACATTTAAATAGGATATAGTCTGGCTTGTTTGCAAGAGCTATTAACTCAATTGTGAGGGCAACTTTAAACTAGGTCTAGACAATGGTGAAGAGACCAGAATAATGAAAAATAAAATAAAGTGTAGGGAAAAGTAGAGTATAGGAACAAAGTAAAAAATTAGTCTTAGTTATTTATAGTAATGCTAGAAGCATAAGAAATAAAATAGATGATTTTCGAGCTTTAATTAGAATGTAGGATTTTGATGTAATGGAAATAACTGAAACCTAGTTAAATGTAGACAGTTTTGATGAGGGTGAGGAGTGGATTTATATGTAAAATATGAGTTACGGTGTGTTCAAGTTGAGGATATCAAAGCTAATACTAGTGCTGTTGAATCTATTTAGGTTTCTGTAAGTGGTTATGAGGGGAGAAGGCTTTCAGTTGGAATATGTTACAGACCACCAGATGAAACTGGTGAAATTAATGAGAACATCTACAGTGAAGTAACTAATTCGGCTAATAGTGAGGTTATAATTATGGGATATTTTTTAATTTCAAGCATATGGACTGAGAAATGGTAGAGTCAAATCTTGAGATTGACAGTCTTTTAGAAACTGTTCAGGATGATTTTCTTCAACCTATTAGGAACCAACTAGGAACAATGCTATTTTAAATTCATTGTTAACTTATAATACAGAAATGATTGAGGGAGGATCATCCAGGTGCAAGGGATCATTGATCAGTTAGGTTTGACATTTTACTATATATGGAGATAATGATATTTTGGTTCCAATTTTGTAAACAAAATTGAAGGGATGAGACAAGAGTTATCCGCTATGAATTGGGTAGTTAAATTGATTGGAGATACTGATCAAATGGAGAAAAAAATTAAAAATTAATTATTAAATATTAAAGGTAGACAGGTTTCTCATCGAAAAAAGGTTGCTACAAGTAAAAAATCAGGTTGTCTCGCAAAGTGATAAAATTTAAGAAAAGCATTACATGTATAAGATGTTTAAATTGACAAAAGACGAAAGCGAAAACGGACTCGAATTCATTTCGAAATGAACTCAGTACGTTTGTACGCAAGAGAAACGAGTTGAACTGAGACAGTTTTAAACTAACCCAGTGTGAAATCACAAAACTAGGACAACTTCTGAACACAACTAAACTCAAACACCGATGCTAGAGGTTTTCTATCACTGGACAACTTCTGAACACAAGTAAACACAAACACCGATGCTAGAGGTTTTCGGCATCACTGGTCAACTTCTGAACACAACTAAATACAGAAAACCGATGCTAGAGGTTTTCGGCATCACTAGTCAACTTCTGAACACAACTAAATACAGAAAACCGATGCTAGGGGTTTTCGGTATCACTAGTCAACTTCTGAACACAACTAAACACAAACACCGATGCTAGAGGTTTTTGGCATCACTGGACAACTTCTGAACACAAGTAAACTCAAACACCGATGCTAGAGGTTTTCGGCATCACTAGTCAACTTCTGAACACAACTAAACACAAACACCGATGCTAGAGGTTTTTGGCATCACTAGTCAACTTCTGAACACAACTAAATACAGAAAACCGATGCTAGAGGTTTTTCGGCATCACTAGTCAACTTCTGAACACAACTAAACACAAAAACCGATGCTAGAGGTTTTCGGCATCACTAGTCAACTTCTGAACACAACTAAACACAAAAACCGATGCTAGAGGTTTTGGCATCACTAGACAACTTCTGAACACAACTAAACACAAGACCGATGCTAGAGGCTTTTGGCATCACTAGACAACTTCTGAACACAACTAAACACAAAACCAACAAAATCACCAAAAAAATTTGGCAAAGAGCACGAGGAGCCTGACTGTCAATAATAAAGGAATGTCATCAGAAAACATGCTTAAAATATATAAAACATATGTACGACCAGTTATCGAATATGTCTGCCCAGAGTGGCTAAAAATATCCAAAACACAAATAGCTATATTAATAAACAAACAAGAAAACAAAAAGAAAAATTACATACTAACCAAAGCATACAGAGTCTCAAGAACAACAAACACATCATTCCATTCCAAATATTCCGCTTTGTCAGACAGAGTCTTATCAAACACATTCGAACGTTAGAAGTAAAATCTGCCAGGAAGCCTAGATAGCTACATCATACATGACAAACCTTGTTCTAAGCACCTCATTTCTTTAAGTCTTATCAATAATTACCTCCGAAGGATACGTGGTACTAAGCAAAGTGATTTTTAGATACGGAATTATTTTTGTTTTAAAAGGGTTTTATACGTCAAAATAAGCTCATATGTGGAACTGTATTGTGAGTACAATAATTTATGTGAAATAAGATAAATGAAACCTAGTGCGCATGTACAAGCTAATAGCACTTCATTCATGGACATGGCGGAAAAGGATCTGTTAATAAATCTTCAGGCTACAATCGCAAATGCCCCCCCCCCCGGTGAGACATCGGTAAGTCCACGGACTTGCAACACTAAAATCCGGGGCTCGATTCCCCGCGGTGGACACAGCAGATAGCTTAATGTGGCTTTGCTGTTGTTGTTTGCTATTTGTGCTCTGCCCACCACGGGTATCGAAACCCGGTTTGTAGCAGTATAAGTCCGCAGACATACCGCTGTAACACTGGGGGTGGGGGGGAAGGTAGCTTTGCTATAAAACAAACAAAGAGTAGCCAATTGCATTAACACACCACTAGTAAGCAACACTCATAGGATACATTACTTAAAAATCAGTGCTGAGGAGGCTACACAAATGGAAGGTCAAAAGAGTACCTGACCCTATAAACTATAAACTTCGACCCAGATCCATAGAAAAACGTCATACATTAAAAAATCATGAATTCCGTTGCATCATAGAAGGTAAATTCTTTTCTAGAAACTAAGTTTATGTTTGCATCAAATTTGTTTACACAGTGTATCTTTTGGAATCTTTATCTTAATTAGAATAGTTAGACTTTCCACAACATTACTTACACGCCGAACCTTCTGAACAACATAACAATCAACTTTCTTTTGTCGTCATTATAAGGAGGTCTTTTCTTGTATAGAATAACGAGTGTTGATTTATTTCTGCCTACCATTCCGTATCTATATAAATATAATACTACTCTTTGTTGTATGTCTATGTAACTACTTCGCAGGTTGTGGATGGATCTTCACCAAAATTGGTATGGAGGCTCATTAGGTCCATGCGGGGGTATATACAAATTTTCAGTTTTGCATTTTGAGATTTTTATGGCCGTTTTTGCATTTTTTTTACCACTAATTTGCTCCCTGTGGATGGATCTTCACCAAATTTGGTGGGGATATTTATTGGGTCAATGGGGAGATACATAGACATTTTCAGTTTTGCATTTTGAGATTTTTATGGCCGTTTTTGCATTTTTTTTACCACTACTTTGCTCCCTGTGGATGGATCTTCACCAAATTTGGTGGGGATATTTATTGGGTCAATGGGGAGATACATAGACATTTTCAGTTTT
>NW_013674187.1:3810-5334 GCF_000517525.1 Limulus polyphemus | reverse complement strand
GGAGATACATAGGCATTTTCAGTTTTGCATTTTGTGTTTTGCAGTTTTTATAGGCATTTTTTTGCGTTTTTTTGTTTCAATTACTACACCACTTACATAATTATGGATGGATCTTAACCAAATTTGGTATGCAGCTTCCTTGGGTCCCAAAGGAAGCCATTTTGGTTCTTTTGATCTGGTTACATACAAGGGAAGCAAATTTTCATGTCCTAAGATAACCTTTCATTAATCATGAATTTACATAACTTCCGTCCAGGGGACGGATACTACAGTTAGTATTTAATAGTGTTCGCGAAATATTTATTTTTTTCTTACTTTACTTTTTTTTCCGTGAAAATAGAAATCAATCTTATAAAGCAAGGTGAAGAGGAGAGTCTATAAAAAGCAGTTAATATGTTTTATGTTTTCGTATTATTTATGTCCAAAGCTGAATGGGATTATTTTCACATTTAGTCCTTACATATCTTGTTCAGTTGTAAATCCAATTAATTAACTGACCGAAGAGAAACAGTCGAGATTTTTAGGGATTCATGGTTGTTGTTTAATTCGCGTAATATTAATCGCATGATAATACGGTCGTTTCTAAAATCTTCCTGATTTTGTTTCCTGCGCATAATTACCGGAAAATGTAGAATATAATTACTGTATCCTCATTTTAAAACTGGCCAAGTTTTTGACAACTACATAACTCTCGTTTCGTGAGTTCATTGTTTTCGGGCGATCATGTGTATCAATTTAGTTCGAATAGTCTATAATTCTGATATTTTCCTTGTGTTGTTTGTCGTTGAAGAAATTTCAGCGTGAAATAAGACGTGAAACGAGATGAAACCCAGATTCCTGAAATGATATTTTACTGAGCAAAGTATAAATCGAAAATCAGGGAAAAAAACGTTAGTTGTTGTTAAGCGCAAAGCTACACAATGAGCTGATTGTGCTGAGCGTTATAACCCTTCAGACTTACCGCTCAGTCACTGGGAGGAGAAAAAAAATATTAGTTTGTTTTGAAGTTCGCGCAAAGCTACACGAGGGCTATCTGCGCTAGCCGTCCCTAATTTAGCAGTGTGAGACTAGAGGGAAGGCAGCTATTCATCACCACCCACCGCCAACTCTTGAGCTGCTCTTTCACCAACGAATAATGAGATTGACCGTCACAATTTAGTGCCCCCACGGCTGAAAGGGCGAGCATGTTTGGTGGGACGTGGATTCGAACCCGCGACCCTCAGATTGCGAGTCAAGCACCCTAACCACCTAAGTAAAGATAACCTTAGTTAACGCATTTTACACAACCATTAGTTCTGAACATAGTCATGTGCTGCAGATTGCGAGTCAAGCACCCTAACCACCTAAGTAAAGATAACCTTAGTTAACGCGTTTTACACAACCATTAGTTCTGAACATAGTCATGTGCTGCAGATTGCGAGTCAAGCACCCTAACCACCTAAGTAAAGATAACCTTAGTTAACGCGTTTTACACAACCATTAGTTCTGAACATAGTCATGTGCTGCAGATTGCGAGTCAAGCAC
>NW_013674187.1:0-2963 GCF_000517525.1 Limulus polyphemus | reverse complement strand
TATTTAAGGCTTTAGGAAAATCTAAAGATAGAGTAAGTTTCACGTGAAAATGTTACTGGCTTTCGGTTGATTCATTTTTGACTCGGTCCCCCTCCTGAATTGAGTGATCCCCCTTCTCGTTTAAAAAAAGAAACTGAATAATGTGGATTGAACTGGATTCTCGTGGTTGCTTAAAACTTGTAGTTGATTTTGTAAACGTTAAATCACTAGTCTGTTAGTGAAGAAGCAATCATTGTTTTTATACGTTACGTTTGATGTTTTCAGTAGGGATGTATTCAAACTTGAAAAACCTTTGCATTAAAAAAAGACGAAAAATTATACGTTTGTCGTTATTCTGGCTCCATGCATACAGTTTGTGAATGATGATAAAAATAAGGTGTGCTAACAATTATATGTGGTGTAAGTTAGCCTGTTATTATCAGTAACGCTCATATTATTTAGCTGTTGGTTGTTGAATTTTTATTGATTGTTAATTCACCTTTAATTATGTCTTTTTATATATATTTGTAATGAGATGTATGGAATGACTTTCGATAATCAAGTTTATTAGGGATTGTCTAAATATTTTTCATCACATACATTGATTAATTATCTTCGTGATTTAGTGTCGATTTCATATAGTAGCTAATAACCTTAATAATTCAGTGTTAAGTTCATACACTTACTAACCATCTTAAGGATTTGGTGTTTATTTTATACTGTGACCAGAAATCTTAATTATTTAGTATTCATCATATACAGAGACTAACCATTTTAATCATCTACTGTCCATTCCATATGGTAGTTAATAGCCTTAATCATCCAGTGCTCAGCTCATAAAGAATAAAAGTGGACATATTAAAAACAAACGACAGTTCTTTCATTGCTATTAAGAAAGCTCTTTAGTGAAAGCGACGATAGAACAGACGAAAGGCAGGCTGTTATATATATACTTAACCTTTATAAACTTCAGCGTGTGTCACGTGACGTCACACTTGATTTCTCGAAGTAGGCGGAGTCATAAAAGCCAAAATGTATTTATCCAGATAGAATAGTTGGATTATTGTCTGCCCATTACGATTTTATTGACGGGGTGCAAGGAGGCCGTGATGGGTACGTGTGTGCCGTGAAACCTTACAAGTGTAGTGAATGTTGGTATAATAAGCCTAAATTAAAGCGTAGTATGGGATCACCTAGCCTAGAGAAGCCAAGTACGTAAAACTTATCATAAAAAGCAAATCTATCGATTCAATTTTAAAATTAAATCGTTTCTGAATTAAGCTATTTTCTGTTATATCATCAACATTTTAAATAACAAAACAAACCTCTTTAATGAACGAAGACTCTAAATTAAGAAATCAACAAATATATTTTCCAATTTTGTTGTCTATACATTTAATGTTACACTTTTAGTACATAGACTAACAACAATATTGGGTTCTAATGCTGTTGCTAAGGGACATGACATAAAAGCTACTGTTGGAACGTAGTGTTACCAAAACACACTGGCTTTTCTATATATTAGAAGTTGTTAATCTGCCTGATTTTTACCAGTAATTATTCAATGTATACGCCACGAATTCATTTCGTGAATTATCTTAATTTTGATTGGCTCACAATAGGAATTTACCGACGTTTGACTGCATCGGCTGTACTTTTCTGCCTCTTTGTTGGTGAAGCTTGTTTTCGCAAAATCTATTTATTTCACTTACCTATGAAATGTGAGGTTAGGGTATATTATGGAGTGGGGGTGGGGTGGTAGTACTTGCCCCGTCATTTTTGAAGGACTATACATTATTATATACATACATATATATATATATATATATATATATATTACACGGAACAAAATAAACCAAAATACATATGTATGGCATTTCTATTACTTATTTACAACTAGGCTTATCTCGAAGTTCCTGAAATGCGTTTCAATCATCTCTAGTGCTAACCAGTAAACTTGGCTTGCACAACCTCCTGCTGGGGAATGTCGAATCATGCACAATCTCCAATTTACCAGTTTTCTGTATTGCACAATTTTCTTGCATGATAAATGATGATATGACGTGTAAAGCTTCTGTTTTGTTACGATGTGTGTAAATATTATCGTACTTAAAGTAAACTGATACAGATTAAACAACAACACGGTGTGTCCATTATTGTCTAAAACTGTGCAAGGAAAGTTGAACTTTATTCTTTTATTCGTATGTTCTTTTATAATCAGCTTAACAACAATTTAAGGTATTATTCTCAACAGTTTATGCACAACAAGATAGAAATCGAGACTTTTTAATGTTTTATAATAGGATTTATTGTGCAAGCTGTTATGAGGAATCCTTGCGCACTAATGTTCCTTTAAAAGATAAATTTGCTGTGGATTAGGTAATGTTGTATATGAAACGATGATAGTGAAATTAATTAAGTGCAGGTTATCCTAAAAGTTGGTTGTCGTTGTAGCAGCGTGGAAATTAATTTTTGTTGTTGTTTTGTAGATCTTTTAAATAATGGCACTGAGCACTGATGATTTGCATTGAACGTGTTCAGTATTGTATCGGTTATGAGAGCAGATATTTTAAGCAAATTCTTTAAACGTATGTAGAGATTCGGCCAATGGCCAATCACGGAAACTTTTGAGATCTAAGGAGACGATTACGTTTTTATACTCAAAGTGCACGAAGACAGGAATAAAACATTTACAACTCTACACACACGCGCGCGCGCGCACACACATAGTAGACATAAACGGAATTAATCTTAGAATATATAACTCTTGGAGATCCTTTTCTGTTGCATTGAAGATTAAAAATAAACATGAAGTCCAATCTGTCATTCGATTCACAAGGCGCCCTTGTCCAGGGTTACTGAATTTAAACAGTTTGACCACCGTATAATTCAGGAGAATAAAATAGTTTGGTTTGGTTTTCGCGCAAAGTTACACGAGGGCTATCTGCGCTAGTCGTCCCTAATTTAGCAGTGTAAGACTAGAG